>NW_010312779.1:0-16558 GCF_000700745.2 Antrostomus carolinensis
ATTCTGTGATTCTGTGACAGAGTTAATTTTCTTAGTAGCTAGAGTAGCTGTGTTTTAGTTTCAGTGTGGGATTTGTTATGAGAAGAATGTTGATAATGTACTAAGGTTATTCGTTGCTGCTGGTCCAAAGTCATTGTGTTTGGCTAATTTGCAAGTGGAAAGGACTGAGAGGGGAGAAACGTAGTAATCATCAAAACCCGAAATTGGCATTTGGATGTTCCAATGAAATATTCCATATCATATCATGTCATGTTCAGTGTATTAACGAGAAATCAGGGGTATTCTCTCAGGGGTCGCTTGGTCTCACTCTTCTGGGGTCTGGGTTTCGGGACTGTCTCTGCTCCGGGATCACTGGCTGGTACAGTCTGGGCATCGGTCGGCAGGTGGTGAGCAATTGCACTGTACATCACTCATTTGTATATTCTGTTACTACTATTATCATTATCATTTTATTTCAATTAGTAAATTGTTTTTGTCTCAACCTGTGAGTTTCCTTGCCCTTATCCTTCCAGTTCTCTCCCCTGCTCCCTGAGGTGGGGGGAGGGTGATAGAGTGACTGTGTTTGACTGCAAACCAGAGGAGAGAAACCACCACATCTATACACTCACCATTAGAAATAAACTTATATTTTAAATTTATTTCTAATAAGTTATACATACTGTGAATGATTGTTCTTTGTTTATGGATGACTGCTAGAGCAGCTTGAATTTTATAATAATTCATGAGAAATTAATAAGCAGTCATAATGAATAAACTTACGGACAGTTTAATGACTATTCATCAGCAGTTCATGCACAACAAATCCAACTGTTTATCAAAGATGTTCATAAACATAGTGCACAAGCAGCTTTAATGAACTGATAAAGAACATTAATGAACATTCATTATGAATTTCCCTTTGCTGAGAATAAAATCCTCAGAGGAGATCTAACATTTCAAATTATTTTCCTTTTAAAGAAAAGAAACATGGATATTTCAAAGAATCCTAGTACTTAGGTAATGGATGAAAATAAAATACAGATTAATTTTTTTCCTGAGACCAGGAATAAGTTGTGGCAGAGTCTAAGAATATCTGCTCTTGTCATGATCCATGTGAGGGATCTTCGAAGACCATTTTACCAGAAGTCTGCCTGTTATTTATAGAGAGTCATCATCTCCTACTTTGTGTATTGGTACCTTCACTGTGGATTTCATGATTATCTATTTTCCACAGAACATAGAAAAACAGAAACATCAGGCTGCATTCTAAGAGCCTTTTGAAGAAGAAAAAATTTGAACATTAAGCAGAAGTAAGAAAAAAATCTAGATATGTGAGAAAAGGCAGTAATATTTAGCAACTCCCAGAAAGGGAAATTATTTCAAGAGTTGCATCTGGCTACCAAGGGATATTATCAAGCTCAGAATAGAACTGCACAATTATGGACAAGAGATCCATTAGCACGGGTTCCTAAAGTGAATATGCAGGAATGTACACTCTAACATCTCAAATGATTGTGACTGCTTAGAGGTATGAGGGAAATTATAGAGGTTAGGTGCTTGTATTGACCTTAAATGGAGTGTCCTGTTGCTGCTTTCAGAGGCAAGACCATTGGTCTAAGACAGTAAAGCTTTTCTTATGTTCTTAAATTATATTTTCAGTGAATAAAGAGGTTAACCTTTGGGAGGTTTGTGAAAGAAGTTTAAGAGAGAACATGATGAGCATCACAGACTTCATGGCTGAGAGGCTGTGATTATCACTGTTTTCACGGTCTATGTAATGCTGAATGGGGGATTTACATTGGCATGTATCTTCTAGAAACTTGTACTATTTCATCTCAGGTTTCAGCTTATCTTGGTAGTAGACCATTTGTAATCTCAGTAACATTTAATTATAACCTAAAATTTGGAAAAAAAATCTTGAACTTTCATTTCTATATTGTCAATATACAATGACTATGTGTTTGAAGAGTTGTATGTATTATGTATATGGAAATTTATTTGAGTTCATACTTTATGGACCTTTTTTTAACTCTTCCACCAATCACTAGCACCACTGCGTTTATGGAGGAGTTACTGGATAGGTATTGGCACTTTTGCTCTTACATTTAATTATTTTGGAAGACATTACATATCAATACATAATTACAGAAATGTCTCCTCAATAAGCCTGTGGTGATGGCAGAATGTCCACAAGAGCTATCAGAGACACAAGTCTATGCTGGTGCTGAATGCTTGCTTGCTGGGAAATAAAATTTGTGAAGAAATAACTGTGTAACAGCCTCAGGATGCCAGTACTGGTTTTCAGAACGATATGAAGAAAGTGCTTTCTTGTTTACTACCATGCTGTATCTCCTGCTTTCCTCATTCAGAATCCTAATGCAGCAAAATAGACCAGAGCAGTTCTATAAGAAGACCTTTGAGAAAGATGCACATTGACAACCCTATTTGATATCTGAAGGAAGAAATCCTAAGCTGTTTTCTTCCCAGAAAATTCTATGCATTAAATTCTATCTTAAATGTTAGTGGAAAAAGTTGTGTTTCTTCTCGCATATCACAAAAACAGATTAAGTAGGAGAACTTCAGTGCAGCAAATTAAAATCATAAGTTCTGGAAACCAGCTTAACACTTTCTCAGTTTATAATTTTGGTTACCAGTACATGTTGGTAAAACTAAAAAAAATTAAAATAAAAAAAAATAAAATCCTTGTAGTTAGGAGCTACATATTATTTGTCTTGATTACCTTTTGACTGTTGAAAAATGACTAAATACATGTTACATTTTATTCAAATTGCATTCATAATCCAAACTAAAAAATATGTAAAGTATTTATTGTTTAGCATGGTTCATTTTCATGGGAGATACAGTGAGAAGGAGGCTAACTCTGTTAACATTCATAAAATACAGCTGTGGGTTCCACATTATTTCTAGGAACTGACTAAAGTTTCACCAGCACAGTGATGAAGGCCTAGACGAAACCTTTTCACAGCAAGTAAAATTATATGCACAGCATATTAATCACAAATTCATTGCAGAAACATTGGAGGTCAACTGAATAAAATCACATTTATCTGCAGAGGAGCTGGAGGAACAAAACATTATTCCTTCAACTGGGATATGCTTTTTTATCTCTAATTCATACTTATTGGAATAAGATGAAAGCTGTACTAATCATTGCACTGGATTTGCTTTGCATACAGAATAACTAAGCTGCTTCTGGTTTTACTATTACTAAGAACTCTGTAGATACTCAAATAACTTGTTATGCTCAAAATCATGTTATGGGCAAAAAGGGAACTTACATATATAAAGCCAAGAACTTATTATTAGTATAATTGAAATCTGAACAGTCTAATCAAGGAATCATTATTAGTCCACATCTAATTATTACAACAAAGGAAATAAAAGTAGAATGGAAAAGTCTTAGTAGCAGCAATCTAGTTAAAACTGTTACATATAGACTTGCTGATAACTACCCCTTGTCCTGGTGCTGGGCACATTCTGCTACTGCCTTTCTGGGTCCTAAGGTCAATGATTCCAGTCTGGTGTGTGCATGTATATTGGTGGAGGGGGACTACAGTGGGTCGTTAGCAGCAAGTCCTTGGCTGGGAGGAAAGTGACGTTTATGGCTTCTTACTTTAGGATCTGCTTGTCATTTTTTATGTTTACTAACTTATTCTTTGTTCTCTTTATTACCCCTAAAACTTTGTTGGGTTGGTTTTTTTTTCCACAGCTACATTTCTTTTACTGACCACCAATAAGACCCCTGTCCTTGGGGTCTCCAGTGTTAGTTGGGTCTCCATCTTCTATCATCCCATGCCTCTAATCCTGCACACCATGGCCAGTGTTCCCACTTCTCAAGGCCTCTACCAGCCTGTATTTCTGCTCACTATACTATTATGTTGTAACCATAAATATAATTTCACACAGAATAGCTACTTGTTACTATCTGTATAAAAACTATGGTTGCACCATAAAAAGTTAAGCAGAAATAGAAATAGTTATAGTCACCTGGTCATTAAAAAAAAAAAAAAAAAGGTTTTAAAAAAAAGAAAAGAAAAAAAAAAGAAAAAAGTCTGGTAGAGTTAATCCAAGTTCAGACAGAGCATGCCTGGCAAGTTGTAGTCCTGAGGCCATGTAGACTCACCAGCCTGTGTCCTATTACTGTGCTTCTGCTGCAGGGTTATAACCTTAACAGAAACTTTCTAATTTCTCTCTAAAAATGAAAAAAAATTTGTTTCAGAAGAATCTCATCACTGAAGATAATACGGTTAATAATTTATCTAACCATGTGAACTGGTTTTGATTTTTCTTTGTTTCGTATTGCTTATTACTTTTCTGCTCCATTTTACACATCCTTGTACTTTTTCAGAATAAATATGTACACAAACATGTTTTCTTTATACATCAGAACCTCTAAAGCATTACAGCTATTTTAAAACTGGATTGCATGTGTGTTAGAAAACCCGAGCAACCAGATATCTTTACCTGGTTCTTCCGCCAGACCTTTGAATACTATGTAACTGTGACTTGCAGTTTAGCCATCACATTCTGTTTTTCCATCTCTTGGTAAGATTTCATTTGTCCAGCAACTTTTCAGCTCTGATCTTGCACCAGAACTCTGTTAGGAAGAGGTAGCAGTGAGGAAAGTCACTGGTACTGGCACTCAATTAGGTATTTAATCCTGATTGGTATAGTTTGGTGAAGGAGGTTGCCAACAAGTGGTATCCGTGAAAAAATGCTGTGCTTTTCAAAGGCCACAGAGGTACCTCAACTGAAATGTGATTTTTAATGCATTTCAATCTCTTGATTCCACTGAAAGTAACAGGGATCTTAAATGGAAACAGGTATGATTTAGAATGTGTGAATAGTCTATGACATATTTGAGGTCATGACCTAGACTTCATCAAATACACTGAGTCATTCTGAAAACTTCATATGATAATTCAGATTGGAAGGGAGCTCAGGAGGGCTGTAAACCAACCTCCTGCTCAGAGCAGGGCTCACTATGAGGTCAGACTGGGTTACTTATGGCTTAATCCAGTTGGGTCTTGAAAACCTCCAATGTTGGAAACACTACAGCCTGTCTGGGAAGCCTTTTCCACTGCCAAGTTTTTCCCTGTATCTAGTCTCTAGTTCACAAAGTTTTTCCTTGTATCCAGTCACAATATCTCTTGCTTTTATGTCTACTGTCTCTCAATCTCCTAGCATGCAGTACTGTGAGAAGTTTAGCTCTGTCTTCTTGATAATCTACTTGTAAGTATTTGAAGGTAACTATTAAATGGATTTAAGAAGATTTTACACCCATAGTGAAAGAAGAATAAAATATTAATTCAATTTAAATTTAGAAATTCTCAGAATAAGCATGGATCTGATTATACTTTTTTTTTTTTTTTCTTTTCCAAACTACAAAGAAATGTTTGTTCTTAGATATGTATTTTATTTTCCTGCTTGGAAAAAGAAGTTTTACCCTGAAAGGGGCATTCTTACTTTTCATCAAGCTAAACTGAACATCTGTGGTTCACCTTTTTTATATAATGGATGAACACTAGACAGACAGGCCTCACAAGAATACCACCATTTAGGAAAGTAAGTCTTTTGTGCAATGCATATTCCAAATCTGGAGAGGTCAGATCAATAAGATAATAACTATTCACTTTTAATTTCATCTAGAAGATCCTGACTATCTATCACAAAATCTTGCCTGCCATACATATCATTGTTTTTGTCTTTGGCATCACGCCTGCATTATAACATGTCAAGAAGAATTTTTCCCTGAATTGTGGAACAAATCAGAGGTAGACAGGCATTTAAAAACAGATTTGATTTGCTGTATTTTGCAAGCTTTCTGAGGCAAAGTGATAAACCATAGCAGCTTGAAGTAATGTGATGAGAGCACTCTATCACTCTGCATACACTTAAATCTGTTTCACTGCCATGCTTGCCTTAAAAAGTGTTCAGGAGAAATAAAAAGAACTATCATTTTAATACAGAATTGTAATATCAGAAATGCTGAATCATGGATCCAAATAACATATGTGTATAAAAGCATTACATGTTTAATGACTTAATTGTATATTATCTGGAAACTGCTCCAGGTTGCTATTTTTCACATTAATGCCCTTAAGAAAAGTTTAAAAGATATGTGTTGGACTGGATTTTGTTGAACAGTACTATTTTTTTTTTACTGTTTTCAGTGCTAAAACTGAAGATTTTTTTAAAAAAATTAAAAATCTTAATTTAAAACACTCTTCAGTGAACTTTCCTTTTTCACCCATCCGCGAAGGAAATACAAGTGTTCTAGTAAAATTTAAGTTTTTATGCATAGTTTTGATAACAAACCCCATAAATTTAAAGAATGGAAATAAGAAGTAACTTAATGAAGTGGAAGGAAAACAACATCCAAATCACAGTAATCAGTTCTCCAAGACCCGGGTGCCTAACACTGAACTTGTGTTAGGAACACTGAATATGTATGACAGAGGCACAGATAAAAAGACACAATGAAATTACATAGAAAGAAGTCTTGAGATTGACTCCTTGAACATACAAAACTTCATAGACACAAACATTAATATTTCTGCATAACCAATGCTAATAATTTATATTAAAAAAAAAAACCACCCAAAGTGGGTTCAAGTCTGCATTTTTTGCTGGGGATTAGAAATTAATAACACATCATATTCAAGTCCTGTTGGAAAGGTATCATTCATAGATTAATTGCTTTAAAGAACTTTATATTTTTGGGATCTGAAAAATATACAGTATAATATAATTTAAATTATAGAAGTCCTTTACATTTCTTAGCAGAGGAGTAAACTTATTAAGTAAGGGCTGGTAGCAATATACAGTAAAGAGACTTTTCTTTGAGATATGATGAAACCGCACAAAGGTAACAAAAACTCCAGGTAAAAATGCCATAAAATAAAATAAGCTCTTACCTGCTCAAAATAGGATTGGCAGTCTTTATTTTCAGAGTGGGAGAAATATATGATAAGGGCTTCTGAAGAATAAATCCACATATAACCTTCACAGGGCAGGAATGTGGGCTTTCTGATAATCTCGCAGGGTGATTAGTGAAAATCCCTGTAGGCTGAAGAAATTAGGCCTCCTCAAAGGTGATGTGAAAGAAGAAAGAAAAGGTTAAGTAGCTCATCCCAAGGAGAAAGAAAGAATGGTTGCAACAAAAATCTGTCCTCAGACGATATGCTTTAGAAAGATGTCTTTTCAGGTCTTTAAAAAAAAAAAAAAATTAAAAAAAAATCAGATTTATGCCTCTCTGGGCCAAAACAGTACATTAAAAATATTTTATCTTATATGTACTAATTTAAAAAAATAATCTTAGAAGAGTATCAATTTTGTATAAATTTTCTAAGTTTAAACATGCTTGTATTTTGTGAGCTTTTTGTTCTTCACTGGTAATCAGTTAAAATCAAACATATTTTGTCTTTATGAGATACTTCATTAGTAGTTAACTTGCTTTTCTTGTTCCTTAGACTATTTTTTCTGTTAACATACACTGAAATCTTCAGGATGTAAACTGGAGTGAATCACAGTTCAACAACTGGAATCTAGGCAAGCAGAAGTTAACAGGGATGGCAAAGGAAACTTCATTTCTTCCATGTCTTCCTTCCCAAATAAAACAGTGAATTCTTACTTATAACAGGGAGTACTATTGCATAGTTGGTGTTCTCTCCAACTGCAGGCTGCAGAGGTAATAAGCTCAAGTGAGCCTATAGTGACAGCTAGACCTGTTATTCTACCTATTGCCTCGTCCCATGGGTCGACTTCCTTGATCTGAAATACCCTGATAAATGCTTGATTGCAAAAGTGAGGCAGTGTGCTTTTGCTTTCTCTTCACATCCTGACTGCCAGATTTTCTAGTGAGAGCAAGCTGTAACCTGTAATATATACAGACATTTTCACTTCATTTGGCTTATTGAACAGTTCTTTGCCATACGCTGAAGCTTCAGCAAGAAAAGTTGAAGGAAGTTCAAAGAGTGTTCTTTGGGGAGAGAGAAGATGCTGGATCAAATGCCCTTAGAGGAGTGAACTGATCCTGAGTAGTGCACTGCTTGCTGATCTGTTGTCTAAAACTGCTTGTTCCATAGGTAACATCTTATGTAAGCCTTCATCTTCATAGGAGGTTTAAGAGATACAAAACCCAATTGATTCACTCACTGATAGCATCATTAAATCTGTAAATTTTCAATCTTTTCTTCCCTCTTCATAGGTTTGGGTTTTTTTTTTAGAAGTAAGGAAGATACAAATGAAGAGCAGAAAATTAACGAGAACTAATAATTTTAAGCAATTACTACATCTTAATAAACTGAAGGGAGCACAGTTGTGTTGGTGAAGTCCATTATTTGATGGAAGACATTGTGTTACACAGATAATGCTATATGAACAGAAGATCTTTTAAAGGTTTCTAAATGAGTCCTTTTCTAATCTTCTTGATAAACTGATTGAATTATGTAATCACTGTTGGGAGTTTTTTTCATTGAGGTGTGTGTGTGTGTAATCTCAGACTTCTGTGAATTCAATTCTGTGTAAGATTTTAATATTTCCTACAACTAACCTTTGGATAGAACTGTAAATGCCCCTTGATTGGACTCAAGATTATATTTTATCAGGTTGAAAAAAGAAGAAAAAAAAAAAAAAGGAAAACAACAATGGCATTGCTCTCAGAAAGCTGTCATTCATTCACCTTGAACAGGCAATGCCAATAATCTTAAGTGAAATCACTCCTTTTTTTTTTTTTCCCCTTTTGAAATCTTTGAGAAGGGTTGAATGTGAGCTTTTAAACAGGTCTGAGGAACTATTCACATGTTCATCACGTTCTTGTCCTGCACTAATACCCCCTGGAGAAACAGTAAGCAAATCCAGGAATGTTCGATGAGATGTCAGTGCTCTTGCAATGAATCAGAATTTTCATCTAAACCCTGAGCCTTTAGCAGGGATTAATATTAAAGTGACATGCTGAGGGGAAGTTGCACAATTTCTCTAGCCATAATACACTATTCTCAGTATTTAAATGTATATATAAATGACATCACAACTAATACATAAGTGGGATCAAGTGATAGCTATGGATTTTCCTAAGTATTGGCCTTTCCTTGCAGTCCAGAATGCTTCCTGATGCTGAGGACTGATTTCTGACTTCTGTCACCTGCAATTCCTGGCACTGCTGGACTGGTTGGGAGCTTTCAGCAGAGTCAAGTTGTTCTTTAGACCAAATCATTCTACAATATTTCCTAGCATAGTCCAGCTGCTTTTTGCTTTGTTCACCAAGGAGATGCTCTATTCTGTAATTTCAGTTTTCAAAGTCCCTCCTCCAGAGCGAGCTATTTGCTCTGTCAAGATACATGACCTTTATCTAATGTTGTTTTGGTTTTGGTATGTCCAATGCCTTTGCAAGTTGGTAGCAACCAAACTTTTGTTTTGTGGTGTAAAGATGATATCCCTTTCCTCTCCCTCAGCCCTTATCAGCCATGGAAATGCTTTGGCTTACTAACCCTTGAGCTATTAGCCCCCGAAGAACATAGCCACCTTGCCCATTCAGTCAGCAAATGTGAGAAAGCTGGGATGTTCCCTACGCCTCTCCTCCAGACTGACCAATTGCAGCCTGTGAGGGTGGACCTCTTCCACTGTAGACTTTGAAAAACAGATCTCTCAATGTAGAAATAATTTAGCTCTTTAGAACAGCAGAAGTCTTAATTAGGATTTATGAAGTTTTCCATGCAAATATGGCTTGATTCTTTTGCTTGGAGACTAATTTTAGGAATTGATGTTTCTTTTTTTTTAAGTTTGGGTCATTTCATTTTTCTCCTCATTACTGAGCCTAGTGACAAAGGGACCAATTAATGTTAATACTGATGAGTCTTCTTAGATACAAATACCAGTCCACAAAGAAAGCAATTGATGCCACCAAATCATCCCATGTAGCTCACAGAAGAACCTAAAAGATCACAGAATCACAGAATGGTAGGGGTTGGAAGGGACCTCAGGAGATCATCTAGTCCAACCGTTTCTTGTGTAACCCACCAGGTTACACAAGAAAGTGTCCAGGTGGGTTTTGAACATCTCCAGGGATGGAGACTCCACAACCTCCCTGGGTAGCCTTTTCCAGTGCTCTGGCACCCTCACAGTAAAGAAGTTTTTCCTTAAGTTTGTGTGGAATTTCTGGTGTTCCAGCTTTTGCCATTGCCCCTTGTCCTATCACCAGCCACCACCAAAAAGAGCCTGATGGTGAAGCCTGAGTTGCTACTGACCTGTGAGGCAAAAAAAAAAATTGTAGTAAAAATATTCACACAAAAAATGTGGCACTTAATGAGTCATTTTCTGTCCTCTTTTCTACTGTTTATGGCATATGAGTTTAAAGAAGGCTTTTCAACATCCTACTTTTCCTGCAGTTGCATGTCAACTTTGTGTTTTTGCTACTCAAGGAAGGGGCAAAACATGTTTCTTTCTCATAAGTGAGCATTTCAACCTAGTTACTTTAAGTTTTTCTTTGTTACAACAGAAGGCTGTGGAATTTATGCACAGACTTTGCAACAGATCTGTTTTCTTAAGCTATATTTTACTATCTGTACTCATTATTGCCTATTTTTTTTACACTGTATATAAAAAAACTTATTTTTATCAAGTCATTGTCAGTTCTAAAGCACCCAATGTAGTAAAACATAGCTGCTGTATTTCTTGTGGATTTAGAGAGTTTCATCAGTTTTGCCTTTGGTGCCAGCCATATTGCATTTAAAGGACTTGTTGCCTGGGATGTGGTTTAAAAAAAGTGGATCATTCTTTTGAAAAGCTTTGATCACTGCAGTCATATTGTTGCATCTTTTATCTTGCTGGTACATTGATTTTAGCCAAAGATTGCCTTTCATGAAACTCTGAACTTTAAAGCACCTCAGTTTCAAGAAAAAATACTCTGTGAAACATCTGAAGGCTCAGTTTTGATCTTTTTATGTGCATATTACTTCTAACTTATTTTCTGTGGGACAGTTGTATAATACTTGTGCTTCTACAACATTAACTACTCAGTATCAGTATGGAAAAAAATCAAGAATTTTAAAGCATATTAAAATAATAGCATAATTCTGCCTTTCAGCTATGATCCAGTTTTGTTTGTTAATTAGTTAATTGGGTAAACAATCTGTGTCTTGATGTCATATATTGAAACACAGTATTCAAGGGGTGAATGTATATAATGTGTATTTTTTTTTTTTTTCTTAATGTTGTGTTGAGTTTGTGGGTTTGGGGGGGTGGCATTTTGTGGTAGTGGGGGAAGGGCCACCTTGTGAGAGTGAAAAGCTCCCCTGGCTCCAAGGCAGAGACCCCTCAGCCCAGACTGGGCCAATGAGCACTGGAGAAACGCCTCTGGGAATCCATATTTGTGAGGGGAAGGACTGTCCTGAAAAGAAGAAGGTGTGATACCTGGAGGAGAGGCCATTGACCTAATAAAAGATGACCATTGGCCTAAACAAAGACAGACAGACGGAGATAGAGCTTCGTTGCCAGAGGAAAGAGAAGGGGGGGGGACAGAGGACCTGATGGTGACACCCAGTTCACCTGATGGAGTAGAAGGCAAAGGAGGTTCTGCAGCCCATGGAAGTTAAGTTCAACAGCGGAGCAGAGACCCACGTGTAAGCCATGGAGGACTCCATGCTGGAGCAGAGAAGTTGAGCCCAAGGGCAAGTGTGATGGAATTGTGACCCCAAGAGTCGCTTGCTCCCAGAGTGGGGGTGGACACCCAGAGTGGGGGGTGAGTCTGCAGCCTGTGAATATCCCCATGCCAGAGCTGGGAGCTGAGCCCAAAGAGGTCTGTGACTCCACGGGAAGCTCGTGTTAAAACATCTTGTTCCTGGACTTCCATGCCGGGAAGAGTGGCAGAGGTGAACTGACTGAGCCCCCATTCCCTGCCCCCTGAGCTGCTGAGGGGAAGAAGGTAGAGAAATCAGGAGCAAAGTGATTTGAGTCCGGGAAGAAGGGAGGGGCAGGGGAAGGTGTTGTAAGATGTGGTTGTTATGTCTACTTAGATTATTTGCAACGAATTAAATTGATTTTTCTTCCCCAAGTTGAGTCCATTTTACCTGTGACCATAACTGCTGAGTGAGCCATCCCTGTCCTTTATTCCTAATCCCGTGCTCCCTTTGTTGTGATTCCCATCCCATTTTACCAGGTTGGGGGAGTGAATGCAGGACTGCATGGTCCCACTGTGGGTCAAACTACCATGAATGCGTGCTGTATTCTCTAGAAGTTTCTTAACTGGACTGTATAAAACACCTTATATGTTTTTAAAAATGTGCTGAAAAAGATACAAAAAAATCTGTGCTTGCCTGGAAAGCAGGACAAAGAATTGAAGAGTGTACTGCAAGTATTATTACTACATTACAGAATTTCTAGTATAACTGGTAGATTAACTAAATAGACATAAGATAAGAAAACATGTAGGTCCTTTTAAACCTTGTGACTCCCCTCTACTCTTCCTTGTGTTTCCAGGTTTGTAGCACTAATTCTCACACCACTGGCACTTCTGAAATTTTTAACAAAAATAATCAAAACATAATGTCTAACTATTAGGCTTACTATGTAAATTCCAGCATACCATGAAATGGCAAGATAAATCCTTCACATTAATTCTTTTCTTAACAAAATAAATGCGAACAAAGCTGCTCTGCAAAGGCACTGCAAGAAGTTAAGTCTAGCAACCTCATCTGAACAGCCAGTAATGAAAGGAAATATTTATTTTTAAGTAGGCACTGCTGTAACTCAAGGTCAGTCTTGACCTATGGATAACTGAGTGATGCTAATATCCCTAACTGCTGAGAAACCAGCTCCTGAAGCAATGGAGGAAAGATTTAATGGGTTGATAGGTCCTAGTGATTAGGGTAGCCCCCTTATGCAGCTGATCTGGGAATGCACCTGGCCTCCTTGGTAGTTCCTGACCAGCTGGATGGGGTGATGGAGGCCAGAATCATGGTGTAGGGGAGCTCGTCCTCATAGCTGTCCTGTCACCACGCATCACTAAGCTGCGAAGAGGTCCTTCATCTTTCTACTTTTCAGAACAGGGAAGGTCTTTCAAAAGACTCCTTTGCAGCTTCAAGGACATACATGAGAATTTTGGGTGTGAATTCTTAAAAAAACTTGATACTTTTACTGACAACACATTCCTAGAATATCTTTGAAAATACATCTACTGTATCATTTTCATGCATAACTAGAGAACTAATTTCTGGAACAAGGATAATTGGAGAGGGGAACGCTCAAGAGTTTCCTCCTTAATTCCTAAAAAAGTTAAGGATTTCATTTTTAAAAAATCATTCTATAGCAGTCATTAGCATAGCATACTGTTCATATATAGCCTTTCTGGAGGTTTTAAAGTTCTTTGATGCAGAGGTTATCTTTTAATTGAATGTATGTACAGTATTTACTGAAAGAAATTCTTACTTTGCCTGCAAAGGAATTGAACTTTTATGCATTTCTTACATGACTGAGCTAGAACTGTTATGTTATTCAGAGTCACACTACTTTATTTAAACTCAAGTACTGAATCAATGAAACCACCATCACAATTCTAAGCAGATCTTGAAGCCAACTAAGTAATAAGACTAAAGCACAGTAAGAAAATACCCTAAGTGGGAAAGTCCTACTGCTGTTGGAATGTTAACAGCAGGAAGAGTTACAGGTCATGAATTTATTTCATCCTTACAAACAATGGCTGATGGTAAAAACAAGACAAGCAGCACTTTGACTGACTGAAGTAGACCTCTGTCAGATACTTTGTCAGACAGGAAAACTGTAAGATGTCACTGAGATCCTGAATAGGCTCATAAATACTCAAATACCCACCTCCTATTTTGGAGTACTTGCTCAGATTCCAAAGATGTATTAATTATTTTAGTAGAATTGAGATACGTGGATTTTTTTTGAAAAGTAGTTGATTACTATGTTATGCAAAGTTGCTAGGGCAAATCCATGTGAATTTCTCTGGAGTTCCTCAAAAGGTTTAACATCATAGTCTGAAGACAGTATGTGGGGGGACAAGTCCAAATTTGCACAGTATACAGTCTCAGCTCTCTTCACAAACGTATGCCACTGTACATTACAAGGAGGAAGGTCTGCATCCAGCTGTTGTCTGAATACAGGAGCACTTCCCCAGTAATATCCCTCAGCAGAGTTCATCAAAGCTGTAATCTCTTTGTACAGGAAAAGGAGAGAAAGAAAAGCTGAAAGCAATGGCAAGACTGTCGTTGAGTTGTTGCGTTTGTCTGTATCACACTATACATCTGAACTCCACCTGCCAAGAGTCCCAGGGAACTGGGCAAGGAGGCAGAGCCTTTTTCCCTCTCCACTGAGGGTGCTACTGCCTACAGGAGAGGTTGAACTACTGAGGAAGGGATCAACCCTCACAGTGTTTATAACCAAGGAGTAAACTGGGATCAGAATGGGCAGCAGGTTAGGCTGATGTATCAGGCATACAAGGAGTTAACAAGAGTCTCTTTGGCAGGGTACAAAAGGAAAAAAAAAAAATGTTTGGAAGGTTATAAGAAATTTGCAGTGTTAAAAATCTAAAAATATAGCTGTTATTCACCAGTAAACAAACTCTGGTCAGAGTAAAGCTTGTCTTAATTTGAGAGAATTTAATAACACACCTGTGGCGTGATTAATGTGCAGGTTTTGGCAGAATATGAAGGCTTTTGAGTTTTATCAATTTGCAAAGAAAATCTGATATGCTAAAACAGCTATGTAATACACGTCAGTGTAGATGCTCTTTAGCAACACAGTATGACTTTAGGGCAAAAAATATTTGAAACATCAATGCAATACAAATGGATCGTACAGCATTTTTATTCTGAAAACTTTGCCTACTTCCTTATGCATATGCAGGCATATATACTACAAAAAACTCTCAACAGACTGAACAATTACCTCCTTATGCTCCTGGAAAAAGTAGAGAGGTCTAAGAATATGATACTAAAAAAGAAGAGAGTTTTAAGAATCCTATTTGTCAGAAGCTTTACTGAATTTTAACCATATGGCATAAGAATTTCCAAATCAATTTGAGATTTCTATCAAGCCTTCTAGAAAACTAATATGATAAATAGAGGTATAGTCTGATTCCCCAATCTATTTTCATAGAATCACAGAATTGTAGAGGTTGGAAAAGACCTTTAAGATCATCGAGTCCAACCATAAACATAACACTACCAATTCCACCTCTAAACCATGTCCCAAAGTACCTCGTCTAACCATCTTTTATTAAAGCCTTAAAAGTAGAAACAAAAAAAAAAAAAAAAAAAAAGGAACAAAAGATCCCCAAGTTAGTTGTTTTGGTTTTTTTTTTTTTTGCTACAAGTACTGGAGTAGTAAAAAATTGTCTAATGGAAATGTTAAAATATATCCTGATATTTCTGAAAATCAAATCCAAAATGTGTGGATTTTTACTAGCCATGAGTGAACCCTATACATACTAGCAACTTACATGGTTTAAGTACTGCACCAGAAGCAATGATGTTCTTTCTTTTCTGAAACTGGACTGGAACCTTATATTTGGAATTAAAACAAAGCCCCTACATCCAACAAGCAATCTTACTAAACAGATACCACCTTGCAAAATTAAGGATTAAGTCTTACAGAGATATTTAGCTATTTCTTCATTGTTTTCTGTATTAATTCAGGAAGTCTACTGTGGAGATTATAAGAAATAAAAAGAAGCATGCTCAGGTTACGATTTTCAACAGGTCGTGAATATTCTGGTTCCTGCCTTGATATATGGGGTTTTATTGCATACGTAAAGATGCAGCAATTCATGTGTTACCACTTTCCAATGTACAAAGACACATTAAAAGGAGCCAAGAAAAATCTGGAAAAACCTGGAACATATAAGAGCCAGCTTCACATTTAAATTACTTTTTGTAAAAAAGCTGTTCATATCTGTCTGCCTAGCTGTTATAAGCAGTTAATCTCATAAGGACAAAGTATGTTATAATTTTAACTTGCTCAAATTAATAATATTTATTGTATTACATAATCTTACATGGTTAAGAACAGTATAGAAACCCTGCATGTGATTTGTACTTTACTCAAGGATCATAATGTTACTAAAGACTTTTACAATTCTTTTAAGTCAGGATCAAATAACACTATTAAGATGGAAAGGGTAGTGTCCAGGAAGGTGGAAGAGCATATCCACTTATTCGTCCCTCTTCATTCTCCACTAAGCAACAAACCAAGCATATTAAATATAGAAGGAATTTCTGATAATTTATCAGCTAAGAAAACTTGGTGAACTGTTTTCCACTACTTTGTTGACAAAAGATTCAAGAAAGAGAGACATATAAACAGAAAATGTGTTGTGTGGGATGATGAGGGAGATGTATTTCCTTTCCCTTTCTCTTTCTGGTTCTCCATTTTTTGCAGCACTACTATCACTCCAACATGCTGTTGTAGCTGCTGTGGTCTCCCGTGTGGCAGACACAGACAGTCAACATTAACATGGATTAGCATTTTTTTCTCTTCTGAGGGACTTTGTGCTGAGGATCTGCTTCTAACATGACACTTTTGGAGTTGGTCCTGCTTT
>NW_010312779.1:16593-65029 GCF_000700745.2 Antrostomus carolinensis
GTTGGGCCACCTGAGACCCCATTAATGTCTCTGTGTTGACTTATATGCACACAAACTTGGTTTGAAATGAGGGGATATTTTAGTAAAAAAGATATTCAAGGAAATGGGGCTGGATATTGTTGCAGTCAAGGACACGCTGAAAAGAAATTCTAAATCATAATAAATGGACAAGATGAAATTATTTTCTTGCTTGAAACTTTTTTTTTAATTTACAGAATGTATATTTGAATAGTAAATTAGCAAACAGAGCAATAACTCATTTTTTAAAAAGTAGAAAAGTAGAGAATGTTTCCATAATATTGACTGACAGATATGTCATGTGGAATGACATCTTAAGAAAATTTTTAGTATATTTCTCTTTTTTTTTTATATTGATTTTTTCCTCTTTATAATTAGATGTAGCATTTTCTGAATATCAGATATTGAGCTATTAAAGTTCTAAGAAACTTTGATTTTTATTTTTTTTTACCTTTGTCCTGTATAATTAAAGATCAAAGTGAACTGAGAATTGATAAAAGTTTGGAAATCCCTTGAATATTCAGGTATTTAGGATATTTTGTTGATGCGGGATTTCATTTAGGGTGTTGTCATTTGGAGTTTTCAAAAGGCTAGCACGTATCTGAGATGCTACGCAGCTGTGCACATAAAAATGTTACATGTGTAGTTTTGTGTGAGAAAGTCAGTGGAAGAGGTGTTGCCTGACAAGTGATAAGTAGTCAAAGGATATCTGAACTAAGGAATACTAAATGGAAAAAATGTGTATGTGAAAGACTAAGAGCAAGTGCACAAAGAGTGGAGAAGGAGCATGGTTATCTCTGAGAATGAGAAAAAGATGTATGGGTATACAACTGCTTAAAAACATTAAAAAAATGCCAGACATGGCATTCACGTGTGTTCATAGGGAGAAAAAAAACATTCAGTTGCATTTCTTTCTGCAAACCTTTTTTCTGATTATTGGTGATGACCTATAATAGTGTTTTTTCCCCAGTATTTATGGTTAAGGTAGTGAAAAGGGTCAAAAAAATATGAACATCACTATTCATTTAAATGTAAGCATTTAAATGAATAACAGGTTGTACTCAGAGAGGTATAATAAATGGGATTGCATTGGGCTGGCAACCAGTCACTAGTGGGGTCCTGCAGGGATCCATCCTGGGGCCGGTGCTCTTCAATGTCTTCATCAATGACTTGGATACGGGACTTGAAGGATTGCTAACTAAGTTTGCTGATGACACCAAATTGGGAGGTCCTGTGGACACTCTCGAGGGCAGAGAGATCTAGATAAATTAGAGAACTGGGAAATTACCAACCATACAAATATTAATAAGGGCAAGTGCCACATTTTGCACCTGGGACACGGCAACCCTGGACACACATACAGACTGGAGAATGAGAAGCTGGAGAACAGACCTGCAGAGAGCGACCTGAGGGTTCTGGTCAATGGCAAGTTGAACATGAGCCATCAGTGTGCCCTGGCAGTCAAGAGGACCAACCGTGTCCTGGGGTGCATCAAGCACTGCATTGCGAGCCGGTTGAGGGAGGTGATCGTCCCACTCTGCTCTGCACTGGTGTGGCCTCACCTTGACTACTGTGTGCAGCTTTGGGCACCACAGTATAAAAAGGATATAAAGCTACTGGAGAGTGTCCAGAGGAGGGCCACTAAATTGGTGAAGGGTTTAGAGGCCATATGAGTAGAGGCTGAAGTCGCTTGGTTTGTTCATCCTGGAGAAGAGGAGACTGAGAGGAGATCTCATCGAGGCCTACAACTTCCTCACAAGGGGAAGAGGAGGGACAGGTGCTGATCTCTTCTCCAGGGCAACCAATGATAGGACCAGGGGAAATGGCAGGAAGCTGTGCCAGGGCAAGTTTAGGTTGGACATTAGGAAAAGGTTCTTTACCCAGAGGATGGTGGGGCACTGGAACAGGCTTCCCAGGGAGGTGGTCATGGCACCAAGCCTGACAATATTCAAGAAGCATTTGGACAATGCCCTCAGACACATGGTCTGAATCTTGGGACTGTCCTTTGCAGGGACAGGAGTTGGACTCAATGATCCTTGAAGGTCCCTTCCAACTCACAACATTCTATGGTTCTATGATGCTATGATTTTGTTTCCATGGAAAATGTAATGGATATACCAGTAATCATGTTGAAGGTAAGGGTTTTAAAGAAAATTATATTAATAACTTGATTCTGAATGAAGTTTAAGATTCTGGAGTCAGTATAACCACTTGTATCTTCACAAATAATAAAAATAAACATCCTGAAACTTTTATATGCAAGCTGTAAAGCTGATTTTCAGAAATACTGAGTTGAGCTTTTTCAGTTTTTGTTGAGTTTATCTGGCACTCATTACAGAACTGAATCTGAGACAAGAAGAGAGATGGAAAGGGAGAAAGGACAGAAAACCATAGAAGTCCTAGGAATAGATCCTAACAGTGAATAATTATTTTTTTTTAAATTAAATGTTATTATTCTACTCAGTCTCTCAGGTCAATTTCCTTCAAATACTAATTGATTCTAGCAGGAGGAAGAAGTAGTGCTTCAGAT
Source organism: Antrostomus carolinensis (assembly GCF_000700745.2). Taxonomy (NCBI): domain Eukaryota; kingdom Metazoa; phylum Chordata; class Aves; order Caprimulgiformes; family Caprimulgidae; genus Antrostomus; species Antrostomus carolinensis. The sequence goes on from NW_010312779.1 coordinate 19,142, forward strand.
ATCCTTTAGTGTGGAATTCAAAATGAGAGGGGGGGAGATAAATTTTTATCTGATACAGCTGGTTTAATGAATATAATTTGTTTGTCTGAACAGAAGAGTAATTTTATGAGTGGCAATTTCCCAGGGCTGTCTTTTCTGACATGGCAAAGGCTGTAGAAGGAGATGTGTGAAGAGAGAAGACTAAAACATACGGCCATGCAAATGTCATAGTGGATATGTATCATACATTCCATCGAGGGAAACTGAAAGGTTAATGACAATCCCTGTTTACCAAAACAATGTACTTTCTAATTTTTAAATTTTTTGTCAGCAAAGGGAAAACAATGTCTAGGGGAACATGGGGGAAAACATAAAAACCCTCTGACATCTGTTCTGGTTTTTACTCATGAAATAAGCCCAGAAAGATGAAAAGGATTTGAGAATGATTGCTGGGTGTGCTATACTTTGGCTCAACCTCAAGGGCACAATAAACTTAGAACAAGTGCTTAGAAACAGATCAAAGATCCAATGAATTATTTTGCATTTTTAACCTCTGACCAAAACACCATATCCTGAATACTGTTGCTGTTAATTGGAGAGCTTAAAAGATAAGTAGCATACAGGGACAACCATTGCCATAGGAAAGTAAAACTATGTGATTAATTATGGCATATTCCCTTGTCTATTCAAAATGGTTATGTAAAACTTTTTTTATTCTTTCAGCAATAACATTAGAACTTTTCCCTTATCGAGTAATATTTAAATTCACACACATGCAAATTAAAAAGGTGAGAATGTGCATAAATGTCTGTGTCTTATTGCAACCCACCTAAAAAAATTAAACAGAAACCCTCCCTTAACTTGCAGTTAAGGTTGTTCAATTATATTTCTTAAAGGATAATGAAGGAAGTAAAATGTATTTGTAAATCTGTGTCCATTTTGAATAGGTCAACATGTAAGCAACTCCATTTTCAGTTTACACATTGGTCTATAACCCAATGATCACAGAATGGTAGGGGTTGGAAGGGACCTCTGGGGATCATCTTGTCCAACCCCCCTGCCAAAGCAGGTTCACCTAGAGCAAGTTACACAGGACTACATCCAGGTGGGTTTTGAATGTCTCCAGAGAAGGAAACTCCACAACCTCTCTGGGCAGCCTGTTCCAGTGCTCTGGCACCCTCACAGTAAAGAATTTTTTCCTGAAGTTTTTCTGGAACTTCTGGAACAATGATATTCCTTTGAAATACATGGAAAAATCAATGTGTTCTTTTGGTCTGTCTTGAATAGTGAGATGGCCCTGGATCAAGTTAGGTATCTTAAATCTTGATGATTAAATGTCTTGTATAAATTTACACAAAATACTTTGAATTATATCTATTCAGTTTTAAGACTTTTCTGCTATTTGCTAGTGGTTTGATGAATAGTCATCAAAATAATAGGAAATTAATTCTAATGGTATAAAAAACTTATTAAAACAAGAAGAAAATGTGGGATTGAATTTCAGCTCCATCAACTGAAACTTAAATTCTTACCAGTTCAACACATTTCAACAACTGAGTACTTCTTCATAGTGAATAAATGTATTTATTCACATTCATGATTGTTTCCCTAAGCAATAACAGAAATGTTACTTTATACTTAAGAAAATAATGGGATATTAATTTGACTGAAGTAAATAGTCTTTGTAATTGAAAAGAATAATCTTAAATCCTGTATTTTGTGTATTTGACAGGCTGTATCTCTGACCAGATTGTTCCTCTTTCCATTGGTTTAACTATATGCTCAGTGAAGTGGAACTAAGGATTTAATATTACCTCAAAATTACAGGATGCAGTCACAAGAATTTAGCTGGCACTAAGACAGTGTTATGATCTAGAAAAATCTTCAAATTATTCTATTATTTGTTTCAAGGAAAAATATATAAAGGTAGAAGAGGATTCCTTTTAAACTTAATTGGGGTTTTTCTTTTCTGTTTTTCTTAAAAGCAAAATAACTTGATTTTCACACCTTGCAATTGATATGCGAACATATAAAGTATAATTAGATTTATTCATTTATTTCCTGTATTAAGAATTAGATTTTAGAAAATAAGCTTAGCTTCATTTTTGTCTCTGTGTTAGGTGGGAAACTTTCAGTTTAGATCGTTTTGTCTGTGTTAAGTGGGAAACTTTTACAGTAACTAACAAGCTGTTCCACACTATCAGTAAAGGCCTTGCGGTGCCTGGTACACGAGCAGTCTGGAGCAAGATAAGAAGATGCCTGGTACACAACACCTGCAGTCTGAAGTAAAAAGCTAACCTTGTTTTGTCTCACTGTCTACAAGGGTGCTAACAAACACCAAAAGGAGGCAGTACGCAAGCGCGAATGGGAGTAAAATTATGTTAAAATTTCTTGGAACTAATTAGCTTAACCCAGCCTAAATTTAATGAATATGTATGTGTGTGTACTTTAAATAATGCCTTTGTAAAAGAGTGGGTGCGCAGGGCCTTTATGGAGCGATCCACCCTGTCGCCCGCCCGGGAATAAAACATACCTGCTTTATAACTCTCTAACGAATTGTAAGGTTTGATTCCGCAGATCACTATGTGCTCCATACCTTTAGATCCAGAAGAAATTATCTTCATACATTATTTTCAGCATCATAATATGACTGTATGTTTTTCTTTTCACAACCTTTTAATGTTACTCTTTACTATATATGGGTGATGGGCATTTTTACCTGTTAGTTTAGTCAGTCATGGCAAATATAAGAATTATAGAATTTGCAGTTGTAGCATGGAACTTGGAAATTACATTTTGTAACAAAAAAACCCCTAATACTTAGAGACTGACCTTTATTAATTGCCTATCAGGTAAGGCCTTATGGTTTGGTTTTTTTTTGTTTGTTTGTTTGTTTGTTTTTCTTTTTAAATTAAAAAGTACTGCTTAACATAATTAGTAGCAATTAAAAGAATTACATAAAGTATTTTCCTTTTTTTAATATGAGGTTAAGGAAAAAAGGTGGTAATTTCATTAAAATTTAAATATGCCAACTGAAATTTAGATAACAGAGTATTAATGATTTAATTAACAGAATGAAACCTTCCTGAAAGCGCAGACCACTTATGGAAAGGACCAATAATACCTATCTGAGTACATGTAACAATTGACTTCAGTGTAGAAATACTGTCTTCAGTGAAAAAGTATTTTCATACAATCATGAGCTTGAATATTTAATAGTTTTTCTTTAGTGAATACATTCAGGGGAAAATAAAAGGCTGAATAAAATTGAAAGTTATCAGCTGTATCACAATTTCAGGTTAGGCAATTTAGATTTACTCCAACAGTTTTTCTAAATAAAGCTTTGATACATTTCATGAAAGAGAAGCACAATTTACTATTACATTGGTCTATTTAAATAGGTTTTGTGAGGGATAACTGTTCTCAGTAAAAAAGTGAGCACTTGTAATCTATATAGCTCTGAACATTAATGATTATGTGCCAAACACATCTAGCAAATTCATTTCTCTTCTGTTATTCCAATACAATTGCTGTTGTTTACCTCAGAGTTGAATTTAGCTGTGTGCTTCAAGACTAATGGGTAAATCTATAAAATATGTTAGCCCTCAAACACCAATATATGTGCACATACATTTGTCCATTTGTCCTTTAATTCTAAAGTCACTACAGCACATGGACAAAGATTTTAAACTTTTCATTGGTAAAGTTAAAGCGTCTGTTTCTGGACACGTCTAGGACTGTTTAAGCATTCACAGTGCTTAATGGTCAGGTTCTACAATAGTGGTTACCCACAGTTATTGCTAAAAAAAATGTGTGAACATTTTTACATCACTTTTAGACACATGCAACAGCTTTTAACAAAGATTTAATTATTTTCTTGGTTTCATCACTTGAACCCATTGACAAAGTGATGTCAGGATGGCTAGGAAGGAGATCATGCACAGACTGCATCAGTTGTATCCACTGCAGTTTTCCATATAAAGCATAAAACTGTAGTTAAAGCTTTTCATAAAGCTTGTTTGCAGCTAGAAAGCTGCATGTCTAAAGCTTATGAATTATTTGCTATTACAAATTTAGTGGACAGAAACAAGTAGGGCATCTTTAGCACTTAAGGGCAACTCACAACTCAATTATGTTTCCAGATCATGAGACTTGTCTGTATAATGTCATTTATGCACATTAGTTGTCTACTAGAAAGTCTAGGTAACAGTTTCGTGCAACTGGAGACTGAAGATGGGCAAATTTCCTAGTGTCATGACACTGACTTCCACAACTTTGTGCTGTGCCACTATTGCCTCTAGCATGTTACAATCAGCAAATGTGTCTATCATCTCATTTGCAGGCCTGATTTATTAGAATAGCAGACTTGACATAATATCTTAGGAAAAAATGCAATTATGTTGGTCCTATGTTGGACAGGAAGATGGATTAGAATTGTCCTCTTGAAGTTCCTTTCATGGTTATTATTCTGTGTATCTATATTCTGTGTACTTAGAACTGTCAGGCTGGATTGGACCTCAGGGAAGATGTAGGTGAAGTATTTTATTTAATACCCAGGGAGTTAGATAAATGAGACAGGATATGAGAGTTCAAATTCTTGTTTGCTTGAAGAACATGAGTCTTTCCTTTTACACTATAGGATAATATGTTAAACATCATCTATAATGAATTCTGGACATTTAATTTTATCTTGCTGAATAGTAAATAGCTGTTAAAAATGGGACAGTCTTATTAGAGGGTGGATCAAATACACACTTTGCTTTTTCATGGTCTTTGGAGTTCATTAATAAAATAACATGATAAAAACCACAGATTTCACATGGCTAGGGAATTCTTCCCACTTGAAAGACTACTGCATTAGTAAGGTTTAAGGTAAATACAGGGATATATTGAACATAAGTTGGTATGAGGTTAGGCAGCCACTGAATAGCAGTTTCAAGGAGGCTGAGCCTGTGTGAGGCACGTGAGAAGACTGACAGTGGGCTTTCTGAAGTATGTCTTCAGTTTAGCAATACTAGTATCTTGAAAGCTGCTTTAGCTGGATAAGATTAAAATCCTACTGCATAGGAAAAACACAAAATTTGTGCATTAGATCTATATTTCCCTCTTGTAATTGTGAAGAATGAGTGTTACTACAGCAATGGCAAGTAAAGAATTTATTTACAGTACCAGTGATGAAATCCATTCCTCATCAGTCCAAATCTCAATTTAAGATTTAAATCAAATTCAATCCTGTGAAAACATTAATTCAGCCAGACCAGTGTACAAACACAGAATATTTTATTTTACTCTGGAGTACCATAGATACATAGTATACTCAAACACACAGAGACTTGAAGAACATTTAAGAAATAATAATCTTCCGATGATACAAATATTCTTAAACAAATTATTTTGTCAGATTAATTGCTGTACACTTACATTAGTCTAAAACAAGACTATGTTCTCAGATACTGTATGGCTACTCTATAAAGTTATCACACAGCAGGATTGTTGGCTCATGGCTGTTACTAGATTCTAATAGTAACTGCTTGTAAATGTTAGTTCTTCTAGTGATGATGTCTCAATAGTAGTCACTATACTTATGTAAATTTCTTAGTCTTCTTTAATCAGCACTGAATAGAAAGAAATATCTTTAAAATTAACAGTATAGCTTTATTGCATATATCTTTGTTCACTAAAATTGTCATAGTCTTGGGGTTTCTGAAGATTGCTCATTTCTAACTTGACTGTATTTTAGAAGAGTACTATTCCAATTGTTCACCTCTCAATATGCAGAGATTATATAATATATTTCAGTCAAATTGTGCAAAGAGCAAAACTCACTGACACTTCTGAGACATTTCTATTCTCCAGTCTCTTGATTATAACAGTTTCTCCAAGGTAATTGCTCTGAAATTCATTTTCTAATCCTACAGTTTTCAATTGTTGGCTAAAGACTGAATTAGGAACAAGACCCTAGATCCTCAGAGGAGTCTCTGAGGGCTTGGACTTATGTGTTACTGTTGCATTAGCAACTATGCACTAGTCATGTCTTTGACCTTAGTTTAATTGAAAAAGGTGGTCTGCCATGAATGTATTAAATGTAAGTAAATGCATAGTAACAGTTTAATTTATTCATTAGACTAATCATCCCAAAACAAACATAGTGCTCATTAATAAAAAACCAGTATTTGCCAAGACTGGGAAAGCACTGCTGCTGTGTGACCCTTCCAGTAAGTATACAGGCATGTAAAGTTACAACTCTGTCAGAGAAAAAGTAAATGAATGGGGGAGGAAAATGAAACAAACCAAAAGACTGTTACTACGCTGTTAGAAATAGAGTTTCTCAGTGATCAGTCTGGGGATCAATTTCTTAAATTTTTCTAAACAGATACAGAAGTATGAAGTTCTACTGAAAACTGAAGAGCACAGTAGATAAAGGGGTCAAAATATCCATATAGTCAGAAGTGAATGGTCATGAAGATGATGATTTGCACCTAAACTAGTAAGTAGAGATGTGATGTAACTTACCAGTATAACGTGCAAATCACGCAGGCAGGGAACAGACAAATGATTCCTCACTTTCAGGCAAAATTATCTAGTTTAACTTAAACAGTAGTTCTTTGTTAGCATCCAGACTGAGATGGATTATGGTGGAACAGTTTTTAGAATACATTAGGGAGAAGTAACCTATAGGGGAAAGTTAGTAACTAGTAGCTGGAGCCAGTCAGAGGGGCAGGAAGCTTTTTACTGGCACAGACAGTCCCAGAAGAGGTTGCATGTTCTCGGCTCTGGGTCTCCTGGTCAGAATTATTGCTGTTATTTTAGACAATGTGATATTCCAGCACAACACAAACATGAGAATTGCATCACTGATGCCCAGACTGTTCTTAGTATAAGGGAAAATCTTTTATGTTTTAAGGGCATCTGAAGAGAAAACATTTTGGTCAGTTCATTTGATTCATAAAATTCACTTCAGAAATGCTTCCCCCGCCCTCCTCTGATAAAAAATGCAAAATAAAGCTTTCAACACTGTGCCCTTGTGGCCAGGAAGGCCAATGGCATCCTGGGGTGTATTACAAGGGGTGTGGTTAGTAGGTCAAGAGAGGTTCTCCTCCCCCTCTACTCTGCCCTGGGGAGGCCATATCTGGAATATTGTGTCCAGTTCTGGGCTCCACAGTTCAAGAAGGAGAGGGAACTGCTTGAGAGAGTCCAGCACAGAGCCACCAAGATGATTAAGGGAGTGGAGCATCTCCCTTATGAGGAAAGACTGAGGGAGCTGGGTCTCTTTAGTTTGGAGAAGAGGAGACTCAGGGGTGACCTTATTAATGTTTATAAATATGTAAAGGGCGAATGTCAGGAGGATGGAGCCAGGCTCTTCTCAGCAATGTCCAATGGTAGGACAAGGGGCAATGGGTGTAAGCTGGAACACAGGAGGTTCCGCTTAAACTTGAGAAGAAACTTCTTTACAGTGAGGGTGACAGAGCACTGGAGCAGGCCGCCCAGGGAGGTTGTGGAGTCTCCTTCTCTGGAGACATTCAAGACCCGCCTGGACGCCTTTCTATGTGATCTCATTTAGGCGTTCCTGCTCCAGCAGGGGGATTGGTCTAGATGATCTTTTGAGGTCCCTTCCAATCCCTAACATTCTGTGATTCTGTGGTAAGAAAACTATTAATATTTCACTGTTCATCGCTACTGAGTTGAAGATAAATGTGAAAATGGTTTTAAATTCTGAATAAACAAACCAATTTTCTGTCAGTTATAATTGTATTGTAAGTGAGGGCTATGTAGACTTTTGTTGTACTGTTAAAGAACACACTTAAATAAATAGAAGATAGGATATTGCCCTTAAAGATTAAGAAGCTTATGAATATAAGAAATGCGGATCCAATGTGGTTAAGTAATTTCTGATAAATATGTCCAGATAAAAAATGTTGCTACTAAAAACAAAGAAGAATAAATAGGGAAATTCTGTAGCATGGGAACAGCCCATAATTCATAAAAGAGCACATTGGTTTTCAGCTTGTTTAGGGCTACCCAAAGAACAAACAATTATCTATAAACTTAGGTGACTAAATACTAGCCAAACATTGCCTATGTGTAATTTGTGCATTCTTTGTTTTCTAGTAAACTAAACTGGAATCAGAAAAGCTAATCTCAGTTACCGTAAATCCTGTTACTATATTCTGCTATGCAAAATTAATGAACAAAATAACTAAATAGGGAGGCACTATAAATGAACTAAGTGGCACAATTATACCAAGAACCTTAAAGTGAGATAATGTAAATCCATACTGGCAAGTATTTGCAATATGTGCAAAATATGTGTGAAAGAGAAAGCATAGGGCTATTTGTAGCCAAGTATTCTTGCTTAAAATACCGTAAACATGAATGAAAATACATAGCAGCAAACATGGTAATTGATCTTGTAATTGATTCTGTTTATAAATGCCTAGAAACAAAACAGAAAGTAAATTTTCAATAAGGCAGAACTAAGAAATCAAAGTGCATGGATAAAATATCTGAGGGCATAAATATTCACAGCATTAAGTATGTTCAAATTGTCCAAAATACCTTCTGAAATATTATACCAAAAGCCCATAAAACCTCTTCGTAGACATCCACAAGCTCAAAGACTTGGGCTTTTCCAAATATACCATTCACTCATGGTAGAGAAAAATTCTTCAGTGTTTTATACTGCACGAAAGTTACAGAGAATGAAAGGTAAGATTAGGATCATTTCTGAAAATTACCATCTGATCTGCATACATGCTTACTGAAACATACTTTCAGATATTTGTTGCCACCAAAGCACACACTGAAATCATTCAGCTTTGGGGTTTTTTTCCCTGCTACTGTAAAGCAATGAGCTTTTTTTTGTATTATTCACACAGAAATATAGCAGAACCTAGAAATGTAAACAGTAACTTCATTGAGCAAAGAAGTGAAGGAGGAAAATTATTTAGTTTTTGTGTAAAAAAAAAAATATAGTTTCAGCCTGAGCAAGCTGCTTTTCAGAAAAACCCATGAGGAATTGGCTGAATGCCTACAGATAGCGTCCTAGCTAAAGAAGGGCTGATTATGTGACTTCAAGCCATCTTCGGTCTCTGAAAGAGGTACTGCTGTCACTGAAACACAGGCCAGTTTGGTTTTTTTGTGGGTTTTTTGTTTGCTTGGTTCGGTTTTTTTGCTGTCAAATAAGCAGTATCTCTTTTGTATATTAATTTCATACTTCTGGAAATACAATTTTGGTTAGCATGATGAAGAAGGGTAATGTTTTTGCAAGTCAACATTATCATAACTGCCATTCACCAGCTATGCTTCCATCTATGCCACTTAGGTAGGGGGCTGCCTGGTCTCTTTAAAAGGGTAAGAGAAGAGCAAATAAAGCATCAATATATCTCTGTTCCTTTCTCATTCCAACGGAGAAAGCATGTAATGCATGTTTTCCTTCAGTCAAATGAGAAGCATTCTTAGTGACTGAAAATCAAACACAGATCTGTCACCTGTATGGAATGTAACTGGCCAAGGCTAAACTAGCATCTGGGAAAATTCCTAGTCCCTTTTACTTTGCCTCAGTTTGCCTCTCTAAAAATATTTCATTAAAAAATAATTGCAGGTTGGATTTTGCTGAATTCCAAGTTTCATCACCTGACTTTACAAAGCCTTATATGAGTATTACTCCAAAGATACTGTTACTCAAATGAAGATTAGAAATGTATAAAATATTTGGTTAAACTGGTTAATATTCCCATAAATCAGCTGAACAAATATATATTGAATCACTAGTCATGAACTGTGACAACTCAGGTTTTGGTGTAATAGCATTATTCCTTATTGTTCATGGAAATCACTAATACTTATGGATATCCAAAACTTAACAGCCACAAATAAGAATGCAAAGTGGTGAGTAAAGCCCTTTTTTCAGATTGTTAAACTGTTTCTGTCACACATAATGAGTGCTATATAAAAATCCATTTAACAACAATATCACTGAGCCCTGTTTTACAGATCTTTCCATGATGGATGAGTAATGTTTCATGACCGAGGAAAGATCCAGGGAAGAAAACTAATTTTAAGCAGGCTGTAATCACATAGAGAGTTTCACAATCTATTCAGATTAATTTTCCAGAGTATTACTTCTTAGACTATCTATTTCTCTGTAAGCCTGTTTAAAACGCTAATATACTTAATACCTATTTGCCATACCTAAGAAGTAATCTAGTCCATTCAAACTCAACACATACCAATTTCCTCAAGACTCTTGAACACTTTATAGAGCTAATTATGTCTATTACTGTCATTTACTTTGAAATTATATGTGTGCTCCCTTCTGAAATAGAAATCCCCAATTTTGCTTAGTAATGAAGAAAGTTCTATTTCAGTAAGCCTTTCTCATCTAATGGCTCAGATTTCATTTAGAAATAATAGGTTTACTTGTATAAAGAATGGTGACACATATGTTTAGTGCAGATAACTGACTGCTTATCAAATTTGTTCTAATTAGACATTTTTGTATTATAGGATTAATGTAGACACTGTTGGGACACTACACAAGAAGCATGTGTATTTCACAAGTAAGATAATCGTGTAAAATTCTGTGCTTTTTCACACCATTTCTCCAATGTACACAGGGTTAAGCATAGTACTAAAAATAGTCAATGTCACTAGAATAAAGCTGGGAAACCTGTGAATCTGTTTAAGTTTCAACCTTATACAGTGCATATTTCTGTATCTTTCTATGTGCAAATATGAATTTGCTAATTTTTTTCATAAACAATAATCCCAATTCCATCACCTTTTGTTAAAAAGCAGTAATTCACATAATTGTGCACCATAGTTTCTATTGTGAAACACTTTTGGATGAACTGAATTACTAGAAAAACAAGTCTATCCTTCCTTTTGTCTGGGAACTGGACAAAATGGTTTTGTACTTGAGGTTTTGTTTGACTGCTGAAGATACAGCATAAAATATAATAAATAATAAAATATTGCAAATATGGCTAAAGATGAAGCAACTAATGCTGACCACGGTGAAACCTTTAAATCCTAAGGGAATCTAGTGCACTTAAACCATTGTAGGTATGTTTTTGTTTTGTTCTGAGTTTATTTTTGTCAAAGAAAGCTAGTTCCTTTTAGTGAGATAATCATGGAATAAGTAATCTTCTAGTATATGATGCTAGGAGGCTGATGTATTAAGATCTTTCTTTGTAAAAATACCTGAAATTGATGTAAGGCTTAATAATAATCTATGCCAAAATTACTGTAGAGAAGGAAAAATGGAGAGAAGGCTTGAGCTTTCAAGAATGTTAACAATTATATGAACGAGGAAGGGGTGAATTGTTTTTCATGTACATTTTGGATAAGATTAGAAAGATCTATAAAGAATTTGGGAATTTTATCAGAAGAAAAATGTTATTAACTGCTTGGTTCTAAGAGGCTGAAGAGAACAGGAGTTTAATGGAAGGAACCCAATCTTGAAATTCACATCATTGTAAAACAAAGATTAGGAAAGAAGGACAGATGAGTTCAGAATATACTTTTTTTGCTTTCTGTTTGTTGTGTTTTAGTTTGGGGGCTTTTTTAGAGCTAGAGATACCAAGGTATTATATTATTTTAAAAGTACATACTCCAGTTGGAAAGAAAATCTGAGGAAGAAGTTATAAAGGAGGAAAAGCAGTATAGAGAATTTTTTTGCAAGAAACCAGAAAAAAAAAGTATGCTGTTATACTGATGGGAAAAGGAAGAAAAATATGAAAAATCTGATCAGTTAGTTTTTCTGAGAATGTCAGAAACACTTGTTTCCTAGAAGAAGAAAAAGTGTAAAGGAAGACACAAGTTTTGAGAGAAATCAAAGAAAGCAAGTAGTGATTTATGGAAGTCACCAAAGCTGTGTAAGAGTTGAAGCTATGGTTAGGTATTTTATGTACTCTGGTATTCATTTCTTAAAATGTAATAATGAGAAATGTATCTTGCTGACCTATGTTTTACTATAACATCCATAACCTGAATCATTTGCCTAGAGATTGTAACCTACATACGTATCGCAAAACTGTCTGATCCCTAGCTGAGGGACACAGATAATATGGTGTCATAAACATAAAATGACCTTAAACCCTCAAAATAATTGAATTATGGAAAAAGGCAGCTACTAAAGGAGGAGAAGCTTAATCAGACAATTACTTGATTTGATCTTGTTTTAATAAGGTACCATGGCACCTGTTAGCATCAGCACTCTCACTGCCAAAGAGTCGGTAATGTGTTAAAATGTAATATAAAATAAGTTCAGTTAAGTAATTTCTGAAGAATTACTTTGAATTACAACAGATTATAATCATGCACATATTCAGCATCTGTGGATCAGATGAGGTGTGGTAAAATATGAAAGATAATATGATTATAAATAGTGCTCTAATTTATGCTGTAAGTGTTTTGTTGTTGTCCTGTATTTTGCAGACTGGTAAAGAGAATGGTTGCTATTTTGGCTCCAGTATAGAATGCCAAATCCAGTATGACTGCCAAATTTTGATGCCTTTAAGCCTATTTATTTTATACTATATGAAGTCTTAGTGAAGTCAAGGTGACTCTTCATGAGATAAAGTACTGCTAGTGATGAATAAGGTCATCACAGATAACTGCTTATCTACATGTCACTTTAAAAATAATTCACTTATTAGAAAGTAACAAGATCACATCAACCTCAACAAATATGACATTCATGCTGAAGAAAATGACAGTAATTGGATACCAACTTTTGCTGCAAAGAAGATACTACTTTAATATTAATTCAATATTATACAGATATTACAAATTGAAACTGTTGATTTTACTGAGAGCAACTAAAACAGAAATGAAAAAAATACATTAGCATGACAGGAACATTTTTCAGTCCAATAAAAATCATAAATAGCTGGAAAAGGAGAAAAAAGACCAAAGTGCTAAATGAAGTGATAAATGAACCATATACAAGGAAAAAAAACACATATAAGAAAATAACTTGTTGACAGAAAAAGATTAAATATCTTAATTAAAAAGCACTGGAGTTGTTATTATTTCAAACAGCCTACATTTTACCTAGAAATTGGAAACCTGGCAGGATTTATAAAGTGCAATTTTCTATTAAAAGCAGTCTGTGGAAGCATCAGGAAAAAATGCAGAGAATGCACATTTTGGATTCGCATAATGACATCCACCACATCCCTGTAGGGGCACTAGAAAGAGATGTTTAAGTTGTGTACCAATCTCATTTTGCTGATAACACTTTTCATCAGAAAAGATGAAACAAATGTGACTTTCAAAATTTAATCATGAAGGACAAGGACACTGGATAACAGTAACCACTTTAAATGTCTCTGGAACTTGCACTGTAAATGTGCATGTTATCAACTTGAAAGCAGACCAACATACTTCAAGGCAAACTGCCCAGATTATTTTAGCTCTTGAAGTAGGAAGGACACATAGTACTTTAAATGTATTATACAGGTTACAAAAGAGAGGTGTATTTTCAACATCACATAAATATGAAACAGCCTGAGGTGAAAAAGAGCTGAAGCCAGAGGCCATTAGACCACTTTGAGCTGGATAAACAGCATTTCACCAAAGGTACAATGTTGCATTTGTAATATACCTGAAAGAAACATTTAGTAGACAGAATGATGATATGACGGTAATTAACACTGGACACAATGAATTACTTTAAAAATACTTCCTAAATTACAGAATAGGGGTTTGCAATTGAAAGATACAACTGGATTTGCAAGAATGCTGGCTGAAGTCAGAGAATAATTATAAAGGTCTTACTAGGAAAAACAAAAATTATTCAGTGAGTCAGAAAACTTAATTGTTATAATGACACAGATACAAATAATAACAATAATCTCTTAATACCCTGCTGAAATATATATTACAATGCATCAATTTATAAGAAGGGCCAAAAAAAGCATTTACCTTTCTACACTTGTAGCTAAATGGAAAAAGAAAAAAGAAAAAGAAAAAAAAAAAAAAAGATTTACAATTGGTTGCTCTATTCTATTAGGAAAAAATCCCTGACTATAAAATTTTATTGAATTATACTGGCAGTTGGATTGTATTCAACAAAATAAATCAGAGTAAAGCATGGTCAAATATGTATTAAAAAAAAAAAAATCCTCATTAGGCACATACTTTCTCCCATACAACTATGAAGTCAAGATGGCCGACTAAAGGGGTCATAGGCAAAGTGTATATATATATAATTCATGTACACCCATGTCACTATCAGCAGGGTTTTCATGTTTTCCTTGTTTAGGCCAGTTTTTCCAGACATTAATTGATCTGCTTGGTCAGTATGAACAGTCTTCCCCTGTAAAGTGAATTATTAATATATGTACATAATTAAGGAAAATAACAGTACCTTCCTGAAATAGACGGGATTTATACCATTACTGAGACTGTAAAGTATTAGATCTGGGTCCAAGAACTGATCTACACCTTCACCTAATTTCCCATCTGATCTTTGACAGAACCAGTTTTGATGTTTGCTTTACAGTTAATTCATACTCATTGTTATTTCTTTCCATTTCATATCATTATACTGATCAGGATAAAATATATCCTAAAAGATAAATTTGACAGATTCAGGTTTTTTTCCCCTCCCTCCCTCTCTCTATGTTTCTGAAAAGAAAACCTGTACCCATGACAGTTCACGACTAATACTGTAAATTTGACAGGTTCAGATAAAACTTCCCGATTGCTTTTCTTAGACTTAACCAATTTTGTCTTCATCCTCACTACTACTGAAGATATTGAATACACTGAATAAAAAAATCATGCTATTCAAAATTAAATGTTGAAATGATAGACAGAATGTATAAACAATATTAAATTACTTGGATATGTCTTATTGATTTTAAATATGAAAGTACTAATCCCAGTATATAACTTAAATTGTCTAGGAATATCAGACCACAATTTGATGGAAACTCAGAAATCTTATGAAGATAGAAAACTTGGTCTCTGTAATGTATAACTAGAAACCAGCCATTTTACTTCTATGAATCAAGCTTTTATCTGTAACACTGAAGTGTTTTTATTTCCTAGAGTAGCTTACATATAGAGTTATAAAAGAATTGTCATTGGACAGAGATTCTCTCCTCATTCTGTCTCTGACAGAGGCCAGAACAGACAGAGGTATTTAGGAAAAAAATAACAGGACAAGTACAAAGATATCTTTTACCTAGTGTGTCCTCTTGGCTTCTAGCAGTCAGCACTTTATCTGGACTGTCACTATGCATTTTGCAAAGAATTCCTGTTTTAAAACTTCTCTGTAATGTCAATGGATGCTCCCCTAGCACATTACAAAAACTAGTGAATACTTGCTTTGCTCACGCCATACTGTTAATGAGGCTGGATCTTCTCTCTGTCAGTTTGTCAGTTTCTCAAAATTGCTAGCCAATTTGGCTTTTAATGTAAGAATTTTCTTTTCACTTGGAAATCACTGTGTATCTCTCATCATCCTTGTCTCTTTGCTTAATAGCACTTCTAATTCGACCATGTTTTGTTTAAAACAGAGTGAGTGAAATTGCAAGGAGCTAAACATGCAATGTGTAAGAGCATGAGGATGTTTCTGCATTCATTTCTAAATGATTCCTAGCACTTCTTAAAGCATTTTGGAAGAGTGATCTGATTTTCAAAAAAATATTGTCTTAATTTCTTCAAGTTAAATGTTCTTATTTATAATAGAGAGTTTTTTATATAGTATACAGTCACATTTTACCTTAACTATAGTTTACCAACACTTTAAGTATAAAGTGTTTTATATACTGTTTTATATAATTTCCTTGGAGACTCTTAATTATGACAATAATGTGTCACTTGGAAAATCTAGGAGAAGAATAAGAAAAATACTTACATGATAATTTTTAATGTAGTGTCTCCAAAAATCTAATATTTTTGTAGCTGTGGATTTTATTATTTTTCAGTCTTTTCTTTTGATTTCTGCTTGTTTTCTGTACTCAAAGTGTAACTCAGTTTTACCTTTTACTCATCGTAACCCTTCATAATTACTGTTTGCAGAGAGACAGAGATTGTTCATCCTGGAGAAGAGAAGGCTCATGGGGGAGTCTTGTCAATGTGTATAAATAACTGATGGGAGAAGTAAAGAAGATGAAGCCAGACTCTTCTCAGTGGTGCCCAGTGGCATGAGAAGAGGCAATGGGCACAAACTGGAAGACAGGAAATTCTGACAGAAAATACTGTGAGGGTAGTTGAAAATTGGAAGAGATGGCACAGAGAAGCTTTGGAGTCTCTATCCTTTGAGTTATTCAAAACCTAACTGGACACAATCCTGAGCAACCTCCTCTAGCTGATCCTGTTTTAAGCAGGGTGTTTTGCTAGATGACCTCCAGAGGTGCCTTCCAAACTCAGCAAATCTGTGATTCTGTGATTCACTTACTCAAGGGTGAAAAAATTTATGATCACAAAAAACACTGGAGTACATAATTGCAAATCGTAGTTAGTGCACTAGTAATAGAAGTCTAACCTGTACCCATAAATATGTTTCTTAGGCAGAAATGTATCTCCTAGCATATCAATGACATTAGCAAAGAGAATACAGTTTTAAAAATACTAAAATATCAGTTTCAAGTTAATATATAATGGTGTCACACCGAAATAATCATTTTGATGCTGTCATTTGATTTTAAATGTAAAAAAAAAAAAAAAAAAGCAATATGGTACTACATTGATCACTGGCTTCCTGTTCACTTACCTGCAGGAAAATAATTTCAAGGTAAAAATACATAGTTCTGTAGAAAGCTGGAAGAGGTCATCTGTTTAAAGTAAAAAAAAAAAAAAAAAAAAAAAAAAAAAGAAGTATAAGCACATGCAATGGTCTCCTAAAATAACAAGTTCAAAGTAGACAGAAATTAAAATAGATGAAGAAAAGCTAATGATGTATAAATGCCATATTAGACACCTCATGTAGCTCATCTGAGTCATAGAGTTTTCCTGCTCATACTGTATTTTCCTGCTCATTACTGACTATAATAGTAATGGAAAATTTAATTAAGAACTGTTAGATCATGTATATCTTTCATGTATATCCTGCTGGAGTTTTAAATTCTCCTTTTAACATGGGAGGGATCTACAGTACTAGAGGGTTCATAAGTGGGTAGTGTACCTGAGGTTTTAACTCTTCTTGAAGATCTTCATTATAGCACTTACATCCTCAAACTATTTATGGGAGTTACCTTGCTTTTAATTCATTTGACAGGACCCCTAAACCAGTGCTTTCCAGAATAATTTCCTTGAGGCCTCTGCAAAAAAGATCATAAACGTATAAATAGGCCATTAAGTTGTCCCTTAAAAAGGAAGAAATAAATAAATTAATATTTAAATATCAACACATTATAAAAATGCTTAAAAAGTAGAAATCAGAAGACACATGCTATTTTGGGATAAAAATATCTAGTTTTCTTATTATTTCCTGTAAAGACTGTCAAGATAATATTTTATACAATAATCTCAAATTATGATTAGATGCTGTATATACAGAACAAGAGACAGACTTTTTGTTCTAGACTTCACAATCAGACCAGAGAGAGGTTATATTTCTGTTTTAAAGAGCAATTAAGTGGCTTCCTGCTGTAGGAATTTTTGATCACCCACAAATTCATTTCAGATTTTCTGAATCTCTGTTCTCTTCCTGATACACTCTTGTTTCTCTCTGAATTTTTGCCCAGGACACCTAGAGAAGCAATGAATATTTATAGCTTAGCAAATAAAGAGGGTAAATAAAAATATTTTAGGTTTTTAAACACAAAATTTATGACAGTTTTCTGATAGAGTACCACAACAAAAATAATGCTTCTAATTTAGATGAGAATTTCAGAAAACTAGTACTATTAGGAAAATATTCTTAATTAAGAAATACATTCTTAACAAAACAGGTACTGTAATTAGCTATCAGTAGAAAATACAATAATTTTTTATATAATGGGGTACATAATTTAAAAGAGTTTGACTGAAACACCTTGGTAACTGCAAAGAGAATAATGATGAATTATGTCTCTAGAATCTAAGCGGTGCAATTGTACTTCCAGAATTATCTTAAAATGATACATTTGTTTTTTCTACTACACAGGGAATAAATAAAAAGGAAACGCTTTCTGCTAACAGATATCCCATATTGAATTCTTTTTCCTTTTAAAAGACAATTGAAAATAAGGACAGTCATTCCTCTGGGCAGTTTTAAAACACTGTGGCATCTGAAATAAGCTTGCGAACATCACTAGAGAAATGATAGGAAATAAAACGTGCAGATTTTTGGTAATAAAATGACACACTGGTTTGCTATCAAAATCAAACATCAGTCAAAGTAAAAGTCTTGTCAGAATTATGAGTGGAATTGGACAAAGACTACTGAAGATGACAACAGACAAGATTAAAGGTGAAAAAAATGCAGATCTCATGGGACTTTGTCCATGCAATCAATTTAAAACAAATCAGCAACAGAAATACGACATTAGATGATACTAAAAAAAATAACATCCTCTTGTCCTTGAAAACAACAAGAAATGAGTTGAATAAGACATATAAAGTATGTGGGCATGTAGAAAACATTGGAATTAGTAGTAGAAGTTATTGCATTATCAATTTACCTAGTTTTTAAGTGTTGACTAGGACATGTGAAGGTATGGGATAAAGGAAAGAAAACAACAGAACACAAAAGCCTGCACAGAGCTTTGCTTTATTAGGAAATATAACAGGAAATTTGATTTAAGAGGAGATTTGCTTTCTTAGGAAAGCAAGAATTTTAAGGCTAGAGTCAAAAAGTTTGGTTGTGATCATGGCAAATTAGGAGTAACTTCATCAGACTATGTCTATTTTCTCATCCCTACTTTTTATCTGAGAGAAGAATGTGCATATACACTCTTACTCAAGTCACAAATTATCATTTCCTAATTAATCAAAATTCAGGCTTATTGACAAAATGACAGGCAGTTATATATATCCTAAAGTAAACTTCTATTCAACATCTCTCTGAGGGTGTTTGAGACTTCTCCAATTAACAGTTCAGTTAATTTAAGCTCACTTGTTGAGAGCGAAACTCTGAACTTTATGGATATTATGAAGATTGAAGGATAATTGTTTTTTCGCTCTTCATTAGGGCTGCAAATGGAACTATCCTAGACCTAGAGGTCAGGAGAACAATTTTATGCTGGCTTATGGGAATAACACATTTTAGAAAGTCAAACTTTTATATTTTTAAAGCACTTTTTAAATTATAAAAAGCTTTATACCTTCACTATTTAGAGCAAGCTTTTGAAATTTGGCCTGTAGACAACTGTGAGATGAAAAAATAAAAACCAGAACTTTGAAATTCAGTTCAGGTTTGTGTCATGTAGTATAGAATTAATGTCAGTTACACTACTGGCAAAGTTCTGATCCTGTGTTAAGATAGCATACCACGAACAATATGCATCAAGACAGAGTCCACAAACCATCTGAAAGTAACTGCAGCTGGTAGCACTGGTTAGGTTTTATCCCAATGAAAAATTTCCAGCAAAAATGCAATTTCTTAAACTTGAAATGTTGTATTTAAGGATCCTGAATGACCTTTATGCCAAAAGCTATTGGTTTTACCCAGGAACAAGGACAGAAAAGTACTACATTTAGAAACAGTTGTAAAAGAAACATGTATCAACCAATATTTTCTTTTTCTTTTTCTTTTTTTTTTTTTTTGTCATTTATAAGAGAGAAGAGAAATGTAATTTCAAAAAAAAAAAAATCAACAAAAAAAAGACATGTAGGAATAAAAGTCTGATATGATGGAAATTTCCTCCTTTACTTGCCAAAATCTGAGAACTGCTAGCTTTTCATATAAACAGTAACAGAAATCCCCTACACATCAGAGAAATCTGTGTTGTGCTAGTATAATGAGGTTAGCTAATCAAATTTTTTGTGTGTGTGTATCTGAGAAAAAAATCTGATAGATTATAAGATTTTACCATAAACACTTGTTTTTTTCCAGGAAAAATAACATTTTTGAATTTACCTGCGAATTAACTAAAAAGTAGGAGTTGGCATAAATGTTGATTGGTGTTTCCATGCAAATAATTATACAAATCCTACATTTACATCCCACATAATGTCACAAATCCATTTACACTTATAATAATCTAATCACATAATCACATATATCCATCTCTTTTTCCACTTCCTACCACCTTCATCACCAAATTGGACCCCATATATTCCTGAGGGCAATCAGGCTACCAACATCTGTGTGTTGGAGAGAACTGTTTGTAAGACAGAGGCTACAAATGACATCTCATGTAACATGTGATGTTCCTGTTATTCCTTTTCTGCCTCCTTATGATCTGCAGTGAGAGGGAAGGATGATAGAGGAAGGAAAAAACCCCAAAACCAAACAGTCTCTACACAATTTGTAGAGATACTGGAATAAATTAGGTCATATATAACATTACAAAAGCTGTACACAATTAACATCAGCTTTTCTGTCCTTGCACATTTTCTTGAACATCTCTACTCAGTTACATCTAGAGATGAGGTGGGCATTTTGTATTCCATATGCTGACTACATCAGGAAACAAAATCCTTATTAGAGTTTGTATTTCACACTTTTGTTTTGCAAATTCAAATTGCATATTGGTTGCATAATAAAGAATTTTTACATTATAGTTTTACAATACATTATAGTTTTGACTAGTATTTGACAGTTGTAAAGGTAGTAACAGTGTGATTCTTCATATAAGAATTATTTAAGGGATTACTGAAACCCTACTGAATTTGAGCTTCTCAGAAGAGAATGTGGCTTTTCAATAGAACAAGTCTAAAGTTTGAGGTTTCAGCTCATTTGTTTTCCTGGGTGAACTATAACCTTTATAGCTGCACAGTACTACCAAAAAAAGGATATATAGGAGCTTGTCACAAAATCCTCTAGAACTGCAAAACAAAAGAAAAGCTTAGCTTCCATTTGACAGCTGCAGTTTAATGGAAGGATAAAAGCAGGTATCTTTGGTGATTGCCAGTGGAGCGTATACAGTTGTGTACAGCAGTACAGTGTCACACATATATGTCCCTAACTGAGGTCAGGTGGTACCTACTTTTTATGACTAATGTTTTGTAAGAAACCATAGAGTGCAAGTTGTAAATGCTTTTTCTACTTTTATTAGAATTATTCTTGGTTTTGTATCCATCCCTTTCTAGCCTGATTAGCCTGTCTTCATGAACTATGTTTTTGAGAAGTACTCTTCCCTATGTGGTCCGAGTTTGCAAGGTTTTGGCCAAGGCTGTGTCACCTCATTACGCATTTGAGATTTCTTCAGTTTCAAACTGGTTGTGAAATAATCGATTCTGCTGTAGCCCTGAAAAAGGGTCAGACTGTGTGCCAAGTCTGACATATTCTGCATGCATCAGATGTGCCGAATATGTACAGATTCATTGGGAACGTGCATCTCCTAAAGAAGCCCCTTCTCACAGAGATAAGTGAGTCTTGTACGCTTGCTCTGTGTTACTCTTGAAAAGTCCTTTGCATCAAAATCACTTCTTACACAAAACATAACAATGATATGATTCTAAAGTTCGGGATCCTACTTTTTTATTTTTTTACACTAGACAATCAAACTGCAGCCCACCTATCTTTTTGACAGGCAGCTACTGTCAAATCACCTGCAAAAACAAGCGAGTTCATTAAAAATAACACATTTTTCACAAGGTTTTCTTTATCCTCAGTGAAAGCACAAAACAAAGACTGCGGAATAAAAGGACATATGAAGATAAAATATTGAGGAGCAGGCTTAGACAAGTAGAAACTGAGAAGTATAACAAAAGGAGTTCATCTAGTAAACATATCAAAAACAGTAAAATTAGTCAAGACAGTTCTTCAAGAACAAATGAGATGGCAGAGTTAATGAGAGGGAAAAAAAGCACTAAAACCAGCTCTCATGCATTTTGCATATGTGGCAATAATATAGAAATTACTAGAAAATTGTTTGTACTATCCATTTGTTTTAAGACTGTAAACCAGATTTTACTTCAAAAGCAATTTCATAATAATGACTTTTCACATGGAAGAGATAAAGCAAAATTAGACAGGAAATTCAATACTGAAAATATTTCTTTGGTTCTATTCCAGCTTGCTTATTTGCTTCCTGGATGTCTGTTTTTCTTTTTTATTTCTTCTTCTTCTTTTTTTTTTCCTTTTATTTTTTTCTCTCTGTAGTAGTTCTTTACTCTACTTGGCTTACATTTTAAGACCAAAATTACTGTACCTTTTATTCTGTGATTGATATTTGCAAGCCACCAGGTGCTAATGGTGCAGAAATGTGCATATGAGCTTGAGAGATCATTGTTGAATCACAGCATGGAGCCACAGATAATATGGACATATATACTCTAGTTCTACTGGAGCAGACTTTGAACTGTCGTAGATTTGTATATCAGTTGGTCAAATATTTCATTTCAAGGAAATTATTTTTGTGTGTGTGTCAAAAGAAAATTTTATGTTAATCCAGTGAGACTTGGGCCCCACACTGCTTTAAATAAGATTAAAGGGATTGCCTACCAGGGTGAAGTTCTATTAAGTTTATAAATATTCATTGCTATATTGAAAAGTTTAAAGCAGACTGAATTTCAGTTAATTGCTCACAGAAGGTAATCTTCTTATTTAAAAGAATATTGTTAATTAGATTTTCAAGGGAAAAAGACTGGGAACCCAAGATTTTTGTACAAAGAGAGAGCTTCAGGCAGCTGAGTTTTATGAAACACAGAAGTGATCAGACCAATTATGAAGGTTAAATTAGTTACTAGTTTAGTATGACGATATTTTGCAGTTACAAGATAGTATCAGTATGTTTTTAAAGGATTAATTGCAGATAAATGTTCTCAACCAATCAGAATCCCTGGTCACATCAGACAAAAATAAATTACAGTACTGAGCTACTTCATTCAAAAACACAGACTAGAGGTGTCAGAGTAATAGAATCATTTGTATTAGAGAGGCTACAATAAAAACAAAACAAAAAACCCAACAGCTCCCCCACTCCAACAAACCTTGCTCCCCAGTATCAGTAGACAGCACAATTATATACAGATTACCAGTACTGTCTACTTCATTATCAGTACTGTAATGAAGAGAGTGGCTACAATGTATTGCCACTACCCAAATAATCACTTGCTAATAAATATGTAGATAATGTTAACAAAACAGCATTTTCCTTATAATGTCTTGCAAAGTGTACTGCTTAATCTGTATTTCCAGCAACGGCATAAACAAAGCATACTGTTGGAATTCAGTAAGACACAGGAAAACGTCAGTGGTAATGGAAAATACTGATTTAGTTTCTCTGCCAAGAATTGCACATATTCAGGGAGCTCCAGGTTAGAAGCTACTATTTGTCTCATTTTCTGTTTATCACAGGCTGAAATACTCTAACAGTTGTCTATACATAAAAGAAAAGAAAGTTGTGTTTGACTAGGGACTTATCCACGTGGGGAAATAAATGCAGAATGAGCTACAATGTGAATTGATAGGCCACTAACTCCTCTCATTAACTCTCCAGAAGAGCACTCCTACTCTGCTCTAAGAGTGCTGCTGTGACATTGATTTTATTATACTTTGGAACAGTATTAAGATACAATGCATTAAAGATCTCTTTAGTAGGATGTTTTCTTTGCCAAACAGAGAGAGAGAGAGAGAGAGAGCCACTGTAAGCAGGGCAACAGTAAAATAAATAAATTCTTTCTCCTCATTAAATTCCACATGTAGACAGTTTCAAAATAACATGTAGTTAAAATTTGTCACCCAGGCTATGATGGTAGAAAGAGAATCCACTTTGATTATTTACACCAAATGTTAATAATCCTTTTAATAAGGATGCTTTTTTTCACACTTAGAATCTATAAAAACCTTGGCTTTCAGTCTTTAGTTCTTTTTCTTTTTTCTTTTTAACTATTCAATTAAGGAGCCGTTTAGAAGTCTATTATGAAACTACACCCTGAAATGAATGAAAAGAATTATTAAAGTCAGAGGAGAATGCTCTCATTAACTTCAGAGGATTTCAAACTGCTTCAGAAAATCCTAAAAAGTTTTGTTACTTTTTTTCATTCCTCCATGAAGTTTGTTTTCCAGCCTGCTGAAAAATGTATCTATTTTGTTCAACATTGCAGGAAAAGGCACAAAACAAAACCGATTGGCTCTGAGGGTCAATGCTTAACCTCCATCCTATTGATGCTTCTAGGGTTTAAACTCTTAAACGTAAGCAATCAGTCACGCATTAGTGCTCATTCACCTCCTGGGCTCATCTCTTCTAGGTTGTTATTTAAGTAGGAGTGAGCCCAGGAGATGAGTCTGTAATTACATGGATCCAGTTGTTTTGATACTTCTCACAAGTGGGACACATGTCTGCCCTAATACCAAGCAAAGGCAAATTGTTGCATTAAAGACTGTTCAGCTTGGGTATCTGTTTGGTACCAGCACAAGAAAGACACAGAAAGACACGGACCTGCTGGCGCGAGTTCAGAGGAGGGCCTCAAAAATGGTGAGAGGGCTGGAACACCTCTGCTGTGACGAAACGCTGAGAGAGTTGGGGTTGTTCAGCCTGGAGAAGAGAAGGCTCTGGGGGATACCTTATTGAGGCCTTTCAATACTTGAAGGGGGCCTATAAGAAAGATGGGGACAAACATTTTAGCAGCTCCTGTAGCAACAGGACAAAGGGAAATGTTTTTAAACTAACAGAGGGTAGAATTAGACTAGATAGAGGAAGAAATTTTTTACAAGGGTGGTGAAACACTGGAACGGTTTGCCCAGAGAGGTGGTAGAAACCCCATACCTGGAAACTTTCAAGGCCAGGTTGGATGGGGCTCCGAGAAACCTGATCTAGTGGAAGGTGTCCCTGCTCACTGCAGGGGGGTTGGACTAGATGATCTTTAAATGTGCCTTCCAGCCCAAATCATTCTATGATTCTGTTATATTGGAAATGAGTTTTACATACTTCTGAAAGCACAGTTTCTTAAATTAAGTTCCCTCAGAGTTTGACTTTGGAAGAAAGAAAAATAATTAAGACTAAGATAAATCCTCCAGAATTACAATATGAAAAAACCCATATAATTTCAGTCATTAATATTCCTCTAATCATTACATAAGTATCTAAATTGAAATGAGATATGTCCCTGTTCTTTGAACTTTGGTTTAGAAAAGTAATAAAACAAAACACTAATTTTAAAAGTTTTTCAGCCAAAAATACTGACCCTAAATCAGAAAGATGAAAGAAAAAAACCCTCTATACTTTGTTGTGATAGATATGGTTGTAAAAACAAAGATTCCACATGCATATTGCTAGCTTTTCCTTTTAAAATCCAAAAAGCCATCTCCTTTCCAATATCATAAAATATATAGAAAAAATACCTTTAAGATGCAGCCATCTTAGTTCTTTTTCAGTCTTGACTGTCTAGAGAATAACAGAAATGTCCTGATTCTGCTGTCCTAAAATAATTATAAACTATTATATGACTAACAAGAACAACTTCAGCATTTGTCCTATGTCACACAAAACATTAAAAAAATTTAACTGTTGATCTTAAGTTAAAGAAAAATGCCTACCTAACAATTTATAGCTCTGTATAAGTAGCAAAGGAAATCATGATGCAAATTAGACAGTAATACATCTCACGGGAATCTCTGTGCAAGTATATTCACATTTCTGTAGAGGACATGAAAAAAGATATTTTTGTGCATATTTATATTAGTTTAATTTTTTTACTACTGAATATAGGTGTAAGTATTCACAAATATTACTGCAAAAATAAAATTATTTCCATTTGTGGAAGATTTTTATTTCACTCCATCTTGGAATGAAATCTAAAAATTTCAATTTCTTCCTTTGAAAGGGAAGTTGCCACAGATTATGTAAATCTTAAGGCACTTCAAGTGTACTAGTTTTATTTGGCACTCTGGTTGGTGTAAATATCACACTGACAAAGTTCTTAAAGTCAACACCAAATAATAAAGTAAGATTCCTTTTTCACAGAATTAATCAGTTTTTCCAGCATAACCTGGGATTTCAAACTCATTGCAACCCAGACTAAGAATTCATGCACTTGTAATCATAAACCTTTCTGCCCTAACCTTCTTACATCTAAAACTCAACTTTTACAAAACTCAGCTATATATATGGTAATATTTTCATATGGGACATAAAGCTCAAACTCCTTTACTTAATCTATATAATTATATATCATTAAAAAAAATTGTTTGCATTCTAAAATCAGCTTGAAGTGTATTGCTCCTGATCTTGATAGAGAGAAGGGCTTATGTGTCCAAAATATTATCTCTCTTTCCAGAGACACATAATTTGGTTCATCACAGTTCATTTTTTATGACAAACTTTTGAAAAAATGAAACTATTTGCTAATAAAATAACACTTTATTTATTTTCAAGTAGGGTCAAAAAAGAAGGATAAAGATGTTCTTTAAAATCAGCACTGATCATATAAATCTTTCTCTGCAAAGGAGCGATCGTGCTGCCTACTTACCACAGATGTGTGAAGAACCTTTAACTGCACAGATTTATTAAGTCTTTTACAAGCAACAAAAATTGCACATAAATGCTTTTAGGTTGTGTGAAATTAAAAAGTAATTGTTTAGGAACACTGAGTATATTTTTTAAAGTATATATAGCACTCCGTAAGAAAATGTCATTCTTCATGACCTTTCAGCAAATTTTCCACAAACTGACCAAATGTGCCCTTTCATCTTTTTCTGATGAAACAATGTAGAATTATCTCAAAACTGTGTATATTAGAGTACTTACTCATGCCTTACTTAGTTTAGGTTGTCTGACATTTCTGCCTTGTATATAAAATGGAAAAAACTGGCAAAATTATCTGGAAACTGTATGTGCTCCAATCACAGATCTTAAGAGTTGGAAGCAAAAATCAAGGTTTTGCTGGCTCTTTTGAATTAACACAATACTTTTTATTCAAAGTGGATTACTATTCACTTGGTAGAAAGGAAAAACACATACTTGGATATATACTGACAAAGCCATAGAATATTTTTGTGACAAATTTCTGACATTCATCTCCTTCAGACATTAACAATGAGAAATAACATGAACACCACAATGAAGCTAAATGTACTGCCAAATTCTTTTTACTTAAAGGCTATAGCACCTGAATATAATTTTCCCTGGAAGGAGAAATTAGGTAGAATTAGTATAGGCTGTGGAGAGAAGTGACAACTGAAGTAAGAGTTAATTGCAGCATATTCACTCTTTGTCTTTCAGTTAAAGACATTGCAAAACAGAAAAACCACCATCTCTTTGCAGCCAGAAACAACTCTGGACTTTAGGTGTCAAGAAAACTGGAAAAGTAGCAGTACTTTTCCCTAAAGAGTATAATGTGTATGAAACAAAGTAGGAAGCATGTACTTATTTTGCTGAAACACTAAGTACTGAGAACTTCTTTTGAAGACATTGAGACATGTAGCTCTCAGCACCCCTGAAAATCAGCCAGACCAGAGAATCAATTGAAATTATTCTACATTAACATATATAAATCACACTCTTATTTTATGCTGACACTTCTGTGTATTACTTGGCAGCAGTCAATGAGCCATATTGTACTTAGAATTATTGTTTAGAATTTTTATTAGTAGAGTTGGAAGGGGCCATCTTAATAATCTGTAAAAGTCAATAGAAAAAGTCTGGTCTAGGAGACGACTGAAACATTGTTTATTACAGATAGAGAGGAACTGACCTAACATCCTCATTTTAAAAGGCAAGGAAAAATCTGTTTTAAAGTTCCAATACGTAATTCTTTTTTTATTCTTTGATTTCCTTTAGTTTTTAAAATGTGCGCAACTGTGTTGAACATAACCATCTAAGTAATATAGAATATCTGTCATTAAAAAAAGTATTTAAACTGAAATAAACTATGAAACAAAATCTTTTTATAATATGTCTGAGCAAAATAACTTTGTAACATTAATTTTACTTTTCCATATTTACTATAAAAAATTCAGAGATGGATATTTAAATTTATTGATCTGCTAAAACTACCTCCAGCAAGGTTTTGAACTTGACATTAAATTTCTTTCTTGGGAAAACTGGGAAATGAAGCAATTGAGTTATATTTTGGGAAATAAAATAGAATTACATAGAACGTCTTTTTCCTGCCTTCACTATAACAACTTAGAAATAAAGTTTAAAAAAACAAACAAAAAAAAAAACCCAGAGAAAATAAGAAGAAAATCATTAGTTGCAGATCCTGATAGCTCAAGATACCCAACAGGAAACAACAGCAATATCCCTTTAGAAGTGAGCTGAAATTTATATATTTTATAATACATCTAGTATCAGCCATGCATCATCTTTCTGACTAGCTCTACTTTAAGGTATCTTGAAAGTTGTGCTTCTGCATAAAGGAATTTTATGTGTAATAAATGCAAAACCCCCTAAGATTAGACAATAATATTACATCAGAATAGAACAGGAAATAAATATTTTAAAGAGGAAGACTGGCATTTATCAAATTAAAATATGACACACACTTAGCAATGGTACCCTAAGTATGTACAGTGAGTATAATTTTGAAGGTGTTTTCTATGAATTAGGAAGAAAATTTTGCTTTAAAGTATCTGTTTCTGAAAATTTTACCTAGATTATAAACGTACTGTATGTTCAGGCACTACATTGTATACTATATTCCTCCATCACGTAATATTTAGCATTGTAAAACAATGATAGAGGGAGAAAAGAGCATCTATTCAACAGCAATCATAACTGAACATGGTTGCTTATAAATAACTGTCATTATAGATTTAAAAAAATACAGGGGAAATACATTATGCATAAAGCAATGTAAGGACACATAAGAATAACAAATCCACTCTGATGGATGAACTTAATTCATCTCTGATGAACTCTACTGATGAACTTAATGTTTCTAGTTGGGAAATTAATGAATTCAAGAAATAGTTCCTAATTTTTTTTATATGTATGTGAAAATGAATAATATGGTATTTTGAAAACAGTCAGAACTTTTTTTTTTTTTTTTCAAAATAACTTTATCAGAAATTTTTAGGAACCTTACATAGGAAGAAGAAAGAAAAAACCCTAATACTTAAAATGTAAAAGCAAAATTGTTTTCATGGACCAAAACAATATTTATTGATTCTTACCTTTGTGTTTTGATGATTTGACATTTTCACACCTATTTTTAGATCAGAACTGTGGATTTTTAAAAACTTCTTTAACTCTAACAATTGTTTAGATTTTATCTCATGGAAACTTAAGGACCAACACCAACTCTGTAGGTTTTGAAACAGAACATAATGCTTGTTCTTGTGATGGCACTATAGAAACTAGATTGACATTTTTAAAAAAATAAATGTGGTAAGTGTATTCCTTTAAACTGAAGCCAAAGCATATATTCAATGTTGGTGTCATGTCTGTGTCTCATGTTTTATAGGACTTCTGGTTGAACAGTGAATTGCTTTTTACATCCTTATTTTAAATTGCGATGTTCCTGAATTACTAGTTTTCTCTTCTAGGTGAGGAGAATGTGATTCAGAGACAATAAACCTGGATTTTCTAACATAAAATAATGAAAAATATTGCTATAACTTACAGTTAAAAAAGTAAAGTAACAATTTCTGAGCTTTTTTTCCAGTAGCATGATTCATGCAGGGTTTAAGATATTATGCTGTGGTATAAAATTTTACTTTGGAGCCTGGACAGATTTCTACAATATAAACATATCATCCTCATTTAGAAGAATTATAGCCTTCCAAAAATCAAGCAAAATCTATTGTATCAAACCACCATGATTTCTGTCTCAGTGACAACAAACATTTTATTCCAGTTGTCAGAATGAATTTTCACTCCCTGCAGATCCTCTTCTTTTGTCAGTAATGCCACTGAGGCAAAGATGATGTTCCATATTCAGCTGAGACCTATGAGCCCCCTCTGAAGTACTAGTTGCAGTATTTACTGCTAAAACATAGAAAAAGAGAAAATGAATTATTCTATATTAGAAAGGCTAGATATTTTTGTCAAATGGACATAAACACAGTGTTACATGTCACAAGATTACAGTATTCACACCTGCTTAACACTTCATAGCATGAGTGGTATGGAAGCTGTCCTGCTTAGTACAAATAACTGCAGAGAATGCAGACCAAAAAAAATCTGTTCCATGTTTTTAATACATCAAAATTCACTTTGGGAACAATTAATTCTTATGTAACTGCTCTGGTTTGACATAATCTATTAGCGTAACGTTGGGACACTGTCAATAGATACATAGAGAGACAACAAGGTTTTGGGGCCGAGGTACTTTCTTTAGGCTTTCTGTATGGCAGTAAATTTCCTGAAGCTTTTCCAATTTTATCTCCACTAATGTCATGTATGCTATTAAATAAACAAAAAAACAGATTATTTTTTTTTTTTTTTAAAGTAATATATGGTTCTGCTTTAATTGCTGAAATTCCTGGAATGGAGTGATTTCAGTTTCAGGACTTGGGGTTCAGGAAGCCTGAAACAGATTGCAACTATATTATATCAATTGCTTTTACCTACTTTCTAAGTGTTTTAATAATTTAGTTAATACTTCCGTTGCATTTTATGAGACAAATTTATACATGTATGTCAGTATAATATTTTAAATGATAAAGCAGGACCAAATTTCTCTGTAGAACTTTATGGTAATTGTTGTTACTTTTGAAAACCACTTAAGGAGTTCCCAGTGTTTCAAGTTAACTATGTGTCTAACGTAAATATTCTTGCAATTACTCCAAGATATACAATGTTATAGTTACTACGTGCACACACACTTACAAGGTTATAGTATCAATCTAATTTCAGATTTCTGATAGCAGCTAAAAGCTATAAACATTAATTCTCAAATATCCTCATTTACATGATGTGAAGATCTAGACCCAAGAAAAATATTTTAGATGTTGTTTTCAGCAGCTACATTTTGTCTGAAGGACTTTCAGTATTTAAAACTCTTTAGAGTATTCCTATGCTAAATGCAGCACTGGCATTAAAAGGTCAGAAAGCAGGTGCATCTGTAAGATTATGAGTCCCCTCAAGCTGGCATTTTGTGGATGTACAAAATAAATAATGGTGGAGGAGGAAGAAAAGGAATATATCAGGCAATATATTCAAAGATTAAGATTAAGCAGATTTTTCCCACCTATTTTTCTTTGTCCTCTATTAGATACTTTCATTTCATGTACTTTGAATAACTTCTAAACATCAGATTGTTTAAAGTTATACTAAATAATCATTTATGACTAAAAAAAAAATCCTGTACAGAAGTAGTGCTATCAATATTACATTACCATAAATATTTGCTTGTTTCCATTATATTATACTACATTATATTATGGCAATTTCAAATATTTATTATATTTTACTGTGTGTCTTTAATTTTAATACACATATTGCTTATGGTAGCATAACATCTACTGGTATTAAGTAATAAAACTAACTAGCATCCCTCCACAAAGAATGTATTTTTCACTTAACAAATTACCATTTACTGTTTGAATTCTATCAGCAGTTAAAGTAAAACTTCTTAAAAAAGGATAATCACACAAAATCTACTTTATCCATTATTGTTATAATCTATTCTAACATCACAGGCTGCCTTCAGGGAAAGTATGAACTTCTCTCCAATAACCATGTGTACTGATGAATGAACAGTATTTGAAATTGATGCGCCACTGATTGCATGCTAAACTTAAGTAGGTTCTTTTGTGGCTAAAGACTGTTCTCCACAAAAAGTTCTTGGGGAGAATCCAGCTTCTTTATGAGAATACTTAACTAACGAGCCAATAACTTGATGCCCTAGATAGAAAAGGTTACTTTTTCAGATAGATTATATGCTAATTACAACTTTATTAGCCAGATAGGACAAAAATACAGACTTGTGTCTCTGTGGTCGTGCTCCAACAGGCATGTTATATGAATGCGCATAACCACAAAGGATGTTAAATCATTTTATGGAAAATAATTTTAGGAGCTTATTTAGGAGTCATTATACTTCCATTCAGTTATAGACTGTACTGAGAACATTTAGTGGATATTTTGTTTGTGATTCCTTTTTGGAATTTTATTTATGTGCAAATTTTGTTTAATGCAAACTGTAACACAGAAATCATATTTTCTTTATTTGGTTATAGAAAACTTGAAGTCCTAGCTAGACTTCTTCGAAAATTTCCTCAGTCTATTGCCTTGAACTTGTTCTTTTGATGCAGTGAAATACAGTACTCAGTTAGGATTGAAATTGTGTGATAGTCTACGTAGATAGAAAATAGATATGCAAAATTTAAGGAGATATTCATTCTTTCTAAGATCAAAATAAGAGAATATACCCAACATTTGCCCAAATTCAAGAATGACTATAAGAATAGAACTGAAGAATTATTTTTGCTTTGTCTCAGACAAAGCTTTCCTTTAGATAGGATCAAAGTGCAAAGTCCATCTATATAACTAGAATTCACACAGAATAAAAATATGTAGATGTAAGAACTTAAGGAGCTACAAGTAACATTTCTAAAATTATGCAGTAGAAAAAGAATTTCAAACTGGAGAACCTAAAAGAGTATCATACCTTCAGTTTGCTCAACACTAGGTATTTATTTAGATTGCGTAGTCAATTTAACAAATTTACTTATGAAGCAGCTTCTTGTATGGGCAACAATAAAAATAATTTCTTATTCTTATTTAATCAATTCTATAAGAAAAAATTTGTAAAAAAATTCAGACACCTAAGAAAAATAATTCAAAACCTATAAAATAATATATAAAGAACAC
This sequence comes from Antrostomus carolinensis, assembly GCF_000700745.2. Lineage (NCBI taxonomy): Eukaryota > Metazoa > Chordata > Aves > Caprimulgiformes > Caprimulgidae > Antrostomus > Antrostomus carolinensis. The sequence continues at coordinate 51,928 of NW_010312779.1, forward strand.
TTCGTAAGACATCAAACAATCATCTGTAGAAAGAAAAGAGTAACTCTTTTCAGCATGTAGAATTTGAAATATTCATAAAAATAATCTATTGCTCAGGCATCTTTTGAACATCAAATCTTCAATAAAACACAATTTTCTCTTGTTCTGTGGCAATTCTGCAACATCAAAGATTAAATTAAAATATATACACATATATTATATACATAAATTTATATATGTTCCATTGTCCTGAACTAGATACAAGAATAAACTCCACCAGGGGTGAGTAGGGTGGAGAAGGAAAGACAAGAAGAAATTGAATGAAAAGAAACCAGATTTTGCTATTGCTGTTATGAAGCAATCGGTGTTTATACTGTGCAACACAGCACATTTCAGAATAAGAAATTTTTACACACTTAATTTTTTACCAGTATGAAACAGAATAGATCATCTAGATCTCCAAGGTCTTTTTACATTGTTCATCGGGGAGTGTCTGTGCCCTTCAGGAGAGAAGTTTATTGCTGTGGTTTTAACCTGGCTGGCAGCCAAACACCACGCAGCCACTCATTCACCCTCTCCAGCCCCAGGGAACAGGGGAGAGAACTGGGGGAGTAAAGGTAAGGAGACTTTTAGGTTGAGATAAAAACAATTTAATAACTGAAATAAAATAAAATAAAAGTAAAATAATGATGATTATATATAATAATAGAATATACAAAGGAGTGATGCACAGTGCAATTGCTCACCACCCACCGACTGATGCCCAGGCCATTCCTGGCTAGCAATCCTGGAAGAGAGAAGACCCAGAAATTACAATCATGGAAGAGAGAGGGAGCCAGTGCTTTACTGTCAGGCCTCATTTGTATACTGTATATGACATTATATGATACGGAATATCCCATTGGACAATTTGGCTCCATTGCTCTTACTGTGCTCTTTCACAGCTTCCTGTGCACCTGCACACTTGCACATGGGAAATTGAAAAGTCCTTGATGTCTTAGCAATGACTGAAATACATCAGTATATTAACATCATTCTTCTCATACCAAATCCCTCACTAAATCCAAACCAGCGCTATTCTAGCTACTAAAAAGAAAATTAGCTCTATCTCAGCTGAAACCACAAGCATTGGTAATATGAAAGATTTTTGGAACCATTTTATTCATCTTTTTGGCATGACTCACAGAGCTTTTTAGTGTTTGAAATTCATTTTTTATTCCAGTTTGAGAATATTAAGATAATTTTTTTACAAATAAGTAGGGAGGATATTTAAGGTCCATAATGTTCTATGAAGATAGTATCTAGATATAAATGTCTGGTATTAGGAGTAAATTTATTTATTGGCAGATTATGCAAATTATCTGTTTCAGAGATTTTATAACTTTTTAAAATACACATTGTTTATTGTCAGAGGTAAGATGTTTGAGCATTTCAATCTAATGACTAGCTTTCCATTATGACTTGACACGTACAAGAAACAGTGACTACTTTAAAATATGAACTCATTTAGAATTCCTTAATTATTTTGTTTTTAGGAAGCATAGTACAATCTAGGGGAACTGAGCTGAAATTTCTTGTGACTCTTCCTAGTTTTGCCTGCAATGGTACAATGGTGACTATGTGCAAGTCTTGTGTAACTGCACTGCTTTTAATTGTCATCTGAAAATACTAGTTGAAGTGAAAGCGTTTGCAGTGGAGAAAGGAGGAAAATCAAAACATTGCAGTGGAAGACAAACAGCTTTGTTACATGACAAAGATTAAATATACTATACAGAATCACATCGCTCTTTCTGTTAATCTTCACCCTCACTGTACATCACGTGTATAGTGTATTAACTGCACAAATTTTAAATAAACAGAAGCAATGAATGGGAAAGCCTACTACTAGTTGGACTGGTTGTTTAAGGAAGTTTATTTTTCCTGGCATCTGATTTCCTTCTTTTTGGTAGGAAAGGAAATCAGAGATCTGATTGAGTATATTGACTGACATAATGAAAACACATCACCTACAAGTGATTAAATGAAATCTTAACAAAAATTAGAAAACTGACTTCTCTTTTATAAAAGCTTATGTTAAAAGTTATTCTATTTTTTGTGAAGTCATTCTGCATTCTGCTCAATTCACTCTTTGTACTCTATCTCTGCTGCACATCATCTTAACCTCAAGATTTCCATTACTTTTCACATTCTAGTCTAGTAAGTTCACCATAAGCATAGGTCAAATGCTCCTTATTTATGATGGTATCATTCTGGGAAAATAATGTTGAAATCGGTGAAACTACTTTGTAAACCAGGCTTTTAAAAGCATGAGAATAACTAGAATTATGTATTATTGCTTGCAGGCAAGACTGTTTCATAATGCTTTATATGTCTGCATCTGCTTCAATTTACTGTCAAAATCAATTTTGTTAATATTTCATTCCAGGCATCAAATTGTTTCTTTTTATACTATGGTCTTCATTGTAGAAGCTGATATGAGCAGGTGCCTACTACAAAGACAATTTTTTCTTACAAATGACAGAACAAAAATAGCTTATTCTTTTTTATTTCCAAAACTCAAAGAAGATGCAGTTCTCTGTAGTGGATCTAATTGGATTCTACTAATTAGAAAGACAAGGCTTGAAGGTTTCACATATTAAACTCTTGCATTTATCTTAAATCTTCTGTTGCAGTTGTTGTCCTGCAAATGTCCCGTTCGGCCAAGGTAGCACAGAGGCAACCCCAGCCTCTGGGCCAAATGGGCACAGACACCAATGTGGTGGATGGCAAATGGCGTTTATTGATGTGCAACACAGCATTATATAGCGAGGGTTCGCAACGTCACTTCCGCCTGCTTACATCATAAGGAGGGGACCTATCTTTCCGTACAGCACGATATCTTCCGGTCACCAGACCCTAACTACCACAATCTTCTAAGTTTTTTTGTCTTCATTTATGGGAAGCTACTGCCCATAAAGGTTATCACAACACTTCCCTCATAAGGCTTACCATATTCTGTGGCAAAACTGTAATCAGGGACACTAATTCCCAAGTAGTGCTACCATAATTGCAACTGCAGTATTTGCAAACATGTCTGAATTTTGTCTACATGTTTTGATTTAATAGTATGATGTCATTCAGAGCTATATATACAATTAATTGTCACATGCAGAAAATCTGTAATATGCTGATCTCAGAGGAAAAACATCATGTGATAAAAACTGAGTAAACAAATGTATGAGATGACAGAGAGTATGCCGGTAAAATACTTAGTTTGAAAACTATTATTTCAGGGACTGAAACAATCCATGACAAAATTTAATTAACAAAATGGTTACTTAATTGTCTCCTTCTCTCTTTTTCTCATTCCCTCCCTTTTTTCTTCACTGTTTTGCTCTTTCTTCATATATATAAGCTTTAACTTATTCTTAAAAAAAAGATGCTTTAAGAGACTACATTTATTTTCATTTAATTCAACCAAAGGAAGCTGTTTTTGTTGTTTTGAAATCAATATGTAATATCTTCAAGGAGATATTTGCATTCCAGATTAAAAGTAAAGTGGGGGAGGGGGGGGTTTGCACTATTAGTCCTTTACTTCTCATGGTACTGAAGATTCACTCCAGAGAATCTGCTAATTCTTATTATTTTACTCTTCACCACATTCGAAGGTCTCAAAGATGACACTTATTACTTCAAATGTGCACAACATCTCTGCACAGATGAAATACGTTTGCAGGCAATGAGAACAAATTTACTGTGGCAGTGAAGTTCCTCTGAAATGACTCTGCAGCTGTGCTTTCATTTTTTTAATAGGCAGTATCTTTCTTATAAGAAAGGCCAATATACAGTAAATCTGTTGGTAAATCTATTGACAGCTTCCTACTTTTTTTTAAGAAAATAAATTTATAGTAAAAATGTGCAATAAGAACTACACATAATATATAGGGAACATGTGAGGAGGGAAAGAAACCCAGACTTTTAAAAATAATCTGCTAAAAAAATATATCTATATTGAGAAGAATTTGTTGTGTTTGGTATTTTGTCAGGAACTTTGCATATTCAAATACATTAATCCTGTTTGTTGGTTTATTTATTCACAAGCTTTTTAAAATGTGAAATGCACTGCTGGACAAAGAATAGTAAGAATCTAAATGCACAGTTGATATAACACCAGGTTTTTACACAGTATTATTTGCATACTTCATTTCCATTCTTTTTATGAATGGCATGCTATTGCATCTGTATGGAAGCATATGCTCATATATATTTAAACTAACTTCTCTTGGCAGTATAATACAGAAGTGTCATTAATCCTGTAAATTTCAGCTAGCAAATGACTTGTTTCTCACCTAACAATAGCCATTAACATGGCATCAACCCTGAATGTGTTTTACCTTGAATATTGCTGTACAGTAACCATCTTATTCTTATGAACTGGTACAGAACCTTACACTGAAGATTTATGGGGGAAGCGTTTGAAGGTGCCTCCTCTCTCTCATCTGCTCTCTGCCCCTCATGCAAGTCCCCCACATTCCCTTCCTGTGGCAGGGCAACTCAGAGGCTGGATGACAATATCAAAGTCACAGCCACCCTTGTGCATGTATTAGTATTCTGTTTTATAACCCTGCAGCCCCATCAGTCGTAGCATTCCTTTTATCTGATCCAATGGGAGGAAAGCAGAAGCTTGGAGAAAAAGAGGGAGTTGTTAGCACCTCTTAGCCTATACCAGTTATGGAAATCAAGATAGAGTTACCTGTAACTGGAGAAGTGGAAGAAGAAACCAGTGTCAGGAAGCCTAGATGAGGTCAAGCTGTGTCATCACAACTAGAAGCAAGTCCTCTCATCTACAATAGTCTTTAGTGTGCCCTCTCTTTAGGCCAGTTCTACTGACCAATATGAAAGAAGGAAAGAGTTAGATGTTATTCTATGATTTACCATCACAAATATGGGCAGGATCTTTCAAAGCTGTAAGAAAGTAAACAATAAAGAAACAACATTTTTAGAATATGAACAAACACCTTTTGAGAAATGTACTTGCTGAATTTTATTGCAAATCTAACTTGCTAATTTACAAATTGAAAACTAGCATCAACAAGAAAAAAAAGAACAGGCATAAACTTCCTTGTGTAATTTTGTGAGAAAAAATGTGAGCAGATTATGTTCCTATACCCATCTGTTCCTCCTACAGTCTTCTATTTTCCAGCAATCCTACTTTCCATTCAATCATACATTCTCTTCTTCTGTTGTAGTCAATTTTCTATCATCTTCTCAGATTCTGTTTCTATCTTGCATGTCAGTTATGTTGGCTCTGGTGACTGATAGTAATTTGATAACAGCAACAAACATTTAATAGCACTTTTACTTAAAACTACACTTAAGTGAAATATTTCTGTTGGAGTTTTTAACATTAATACTCAGTCATTACTTCCTATCTGTAAAATTATCCCTGTCTAACAGAGACATGGTGGTGAAAAGTGGATAGAGTATTTCTGAGATGCTCCTGAATCACCTTAGAAGTTCACATTTCAATCTGCCCATCATGACCAAACTTCAGTCTGTGTGGTCAGCACGCTAGGACATCTCCAGGCTTTCAACTGAGGGAGCGGCTGGGCATGAGAGCTACCCTAGTAAACATAAGCTACCCTGGTATACAAAAATACCTTCTGGAAAATGGCTGAGATGGACTTCTGTGACAATGGGGATGAGAATTGCTGGTTGACTACTAAGCAGCTGGGGATGCCAACAGGCAAAGCAGGAGTTTCTGGCTTTGTTATAAACACTTTAAAGATGTCTTTTACAAGTAAAAGCTTAGAATAAAGAGTTCTCCTGACAACTTTTGTAAAACATTTTTGGTCTTTTAGTCAGGAGAGTTCTCTCTGCCTCAGGTATTAGAAGTCTGGGTGATACCTTCTTTATTTGTTTTCTGATCTATTCTTGTGAATCTGTTTCCTGAGAAGGGGGAGAGGGAGTGGGGGGGCAGGAAAGAAGCCTCGGGATAATTTGCAAGGATACTTTCTGGATGTTTTGCAACTTCACGTTACGACTTTGCAGGGCCAGCAAAACTGACTTCTGCAGCTGTTCATTCAGAGTTAGAAATGCAAGAATTCTGAGCAGGTGACTCAATAAATATTAAAATGTATTTTAATAATATTTGTTTTATAGGCTAGTCTAAATGTGTTGTTCCCTTTTTTTCCTCATAATTTAAACAAGAAATAAGTACTGATTTCTCTTCTGCTTTCAAGTACCATGTAACACACCATTTTTCAAAGTAATTTTTGCCCAGCAAGTCAGAAATTCAGTACGCTTTGCATTAAAATAAAATGTTCCTTTTATTTACAGCAGAATTTCAAGACTATGTGATCTGAACAGGTCAGTATAATATTTGTTTCATTAATGTTTTTCGTATTTCTTCCTCCCCATTTCCCTCATAATAGAAAAACTCAAACAACTTTTTTCTAAGGGAACTGACAGCTTAATGAATTTGTAAAGGCTAGTTTAGAAATAATTTGAAACTGAATTTGACAGACACTTTTATCAAAATGAATTTTAATCTAGACCATTAATTTAATGTGTCAAATGGATTTAACTAGCGTGCTTAATGTATGAATAAAGTTTACTGTGTCACACAATACATGTAAGATCAGTATAACACCATGTACTATTTGACAGAATTATGAGCAACTAAATAATGCCCATATACAGTTCCCTCCTACAGCAGCCAAGTACCTCCTAAAGAAATACTATTTAAAGAAAAATTAAAAAATCTAAAACAAATAAATTTGTAGAATTATGATCTCTACTTTTTTATTATTTTTAGCCTTGATCCAGCTTTGAGGACAGAAAACTATTTTTAATGTATTTTTGAATAGGAAAAGAATAAAAAAAATTAAAAAGGCAGTGGTCATAAATTGAGGAACAAAAAAATAATTACATTTATTATAAAATGAAGTATTGTTTAGACTTACCTTCCAAATGAAGCCCTGATAAACTGAAATAAATATTATTCTTTAGTCTTTAACTCCAAACCACAATTTTATTACATACTTTTAAGGAACATGAGAAAAAAATTAAACAGTAGAACGGTAAAAGTAGCATTGTCAGTGAACACTGCTACCGTTTTGCTAAATTAGTGCATTTGAAGTCAAGGATTCACTTAAACACGGACTCTTCCAAACAGGTATTATATAACTGGCCAAAAGTCAAATCAGCAAGAGATTGCTTGAGCAATGTCTTTTGGAAGCTCCTATTGTTATCTAGATACTGAGCAAAAATTCAAGATAGCTCAATTGAAAAAAAAATAATAAAAATGCAAACCCCACAACAAAAAAACCCCTGCTCTTGTCTAGACTTGTGTGTCTACATTGTTATCTATCCCTGATCAGTAATTACTTACGGCTGGTGAATCATACTGTTCAGTACTTCTCTGTCTGACTAGAAAATACTTTAGCACATGGTATTGTCTGAGCAGCTATTCAGCAGTGTCCAGATCCACTAACTCCGATTGATTCCAATGCCTTGTCTTCTCAGATCTCTCCTCTTCTCTTGGTTAGGCCAGACTGGGATCTAGAAATCAAGTCAGATTCACTCAGTTCTGCAGAAACACTCAGAGAATGTCTTCCACCTAAGGCAGAAATCCTTCAGGAAATGTGTTTGTGAATACTCTTCTTACGAGATACTGCTGGGAAAATAGTTTTTTGTATATAATCTTCTTTGCTAGGTAAACAAGAGTATTATTTCAGCTACCTCACAGAATCAGCACCATCACCTATAACTGAATTGTACAAAACCTTGAAAGCTGTATGCTGGTATACATAAGCTTTAGCACTCAAGAGAAGATTTTTAGGAGATTTGCAAGTAAGTAGAACCACTTGTGTAGTTAAGGCTCCTGAATTCCAGGATCAGGTAGGGTTTATTCTCAGTGGTGTGGTTTTTCCTGCTTATGATGTATCAGCTTTTTGACATACCAAAAATTTCCCTGTGGTTTCCAGAAAGCCTTAGAAGACTTCAGGTTTGTGACTGTTTAATGTGGGCAGACTCAGGGATCCACTTCTGTCCACTTATCACTGCTTTATAAGTTTATATTTATAAGGAGAAGTATTTTAGAAACATTCTACTGCAGTACTGTCAAAGATACTGGGGCTCTACGTGATATCATAGGTTAAATTAACTAGGAATCTCTCTTCTCATCTCTGACTCATTTTAGAAATGGAAAGAAAGGGAAATTGTAAAGCTTCTGAAAGATTAGAACAACAACAACAAAAAACCTCAATCTACTTCATAAAGATCCACAGAGCTTTGTGTAACTTCTGTTGACATTGCTACAGATCTCCCTCTGCCCCTGGCCTGCTACATGGCCTACGTGCATCAATTTGTATTTTTCAGAGTATGGATTTTATCAGCTCTAGAGGTATACCAGGTTTTGGTCAAAAAGCTAACCATAGCAGTTTTTCAGCTCTGAGTATTTATATATCCTATTTATATAGTAAGAATATCCTATTTACATAATAATTAAAATACCTTGATATTATAAATACTCTGCCTTATAGTGCCCTGGCATATTAGAGTATGAGAAGTATCTATCATAGAAGCATAGAATAGTTTGGTTGGAAAAGACCACTACGATAATCTAGTCCAACCATAAACCTAGCATTGCCAAGTTCACCACTAAAGCATGTCCCCAAGTACCACATCTACACGTCCTTTAAATACCTCCAGGGATGGTGACTCCACCACTTCCCTGGGCAGCCTGTTCCAAGAGTATTATTATTCCAAGAGTATTATTATCTGTTATGGATACAGGTAGACACAAGCAGCTTTTATCTACTTGCTGCTTGCCAGGGAGGCAGAACTTGTTAGCTTGGGAACAGCACTACTCTGGGGAAAAACAAAACAAAATAAAACAGGCCTTCCTGGTACAAAATTAACTTATGTTCAGGCAACTTGGACTATAGCTAGCAAGTTTGTAGGTATGGCTTGTTTCACATTTACTGGAAATATACCTCAACTGACAATTTTATATTTAGTCAACTAAAAAATAAAAGCAAAAGGAAAAATAAGGAATACTCAAATTTAGTTAGGGTATTGTCTCCATCTGGATTGCTCTTGTGAGGTAAAACTGCTTTTAAATTAATCTATGACAGCTTTCTTTAAGTATTCTTGACCTGTATTTCAAAGCATTCTGTAAGAAATGTAACTGAACTTATATTCAGATGCTTTCAAATTTGAAGATTTTTTTTTTCTGTTAAGTTCACTTTAATTACACACCCAGCTAAACTGACTGTTCAATGAAAATACCTGTATGTTTTTCAAGCAAGCTGAAAGTTTCAGATACTCAAAAGCTTAGCTGTATTAAAGTGTATTTCTAAATTAACTAAAACCACCTGTCTTGGAACATCTTGTGATTTAACTATTAGTTGACGCTTAACATTTCGATGAACCTTATAAATCTGTCTGGTTATGGCCAACCAGAGTTAATTTGCAACTACTGTACTGTTACAAAAAGTATTAGAATCTGCTAAAATAGTAAGCTCAGGAGAGTTACTCGTTCCCATAAAATAGTACTTCACTTTTGCATACTAATTGAATTGTGTTTTGTTTTAAAAGTAGAGACAACTTATTTACCCTGAGGATAGATTTTATTATCATGTGAAATACGGAATGTTATTTTGCTTCAAGAGATAAAAGCAATTTTCATCTGAATCCCTCTAGAAACTAGTGCATCAGCTTACCTAGTCATCTGTAACATCTGAGAGGGCTATCTTTCAATAAGTGTTCTTCAGTATTATTAATTTGTGCAAGGCTTGTACAAACTAAATGTTCCACAAAGAAAATACTTTTTCTATTTCTTCTGAAGTTAAGTAAGACTAAATTGTAGCTGTTGGGAATAGATGTTACTTCACAGAATTTAAAATTATGACATCTTCTGGTGGGTTAGCCATGGGCCAAACTCCCACTTAGCTACTTGCTCCTTCTTCCCCTTCAGTGAGACAGGGGAAGAAAATAGGAAAAACAGGAAGAAAGCTTGTGGGTTGAGATAAGACAGGGAGATTGCTTCTCAATTACCATCATGGGCAAAACAGGTTTTACTTGAGGAAAGTTAACATAACTGATTGCCAGTCAAAATAAAAATGTAATTATTAATTCAGGTAGAAGGAAACAAAAAGGCAAACATTAAAGCAACACCATTCCCAATCCCTTTCCCAGGTTCAACTTCACTCTCAGCTCCCCTGCCTGCTTTCCCTGTCCCCAACAGCTCACCTCTGCCACTCCTTTTTCCTCACATTTTTCCTCTGCTCCAGTATGGGGCTTCACAGGCTGCAGGGAATACCTGCTCTGGTGCCATGGAACAGCATCTCCTCCTTCTTCTGACCTTGGTGTTTCCTCTACAGTTTCTCTCCCGTTTTCTTCCCTTTCTTAAACGTTCTTTCCCAGAGGCATAACTAGTTTGGCTGACAGGCTCATCTGCGCCCTGCAGTGGGTCAGCTGGAACCAACTGTGTCTAGTACAGGGCAGCTCTGGCCTCTCCTCACAGAGGCCACCATGCACCTCCTCACTGCCAGCACCTGGGCACCTGCCCCCTAATCTTAAATAAATAAATAAATAAATAAATAAAATAATAATAATAAAAACATGGTAACAGTAGAAGTTGTAAAACAGTACAGATATTTTTTCACTAGTCTGCTTTCCAGCTTGTAAGCTTTTTCTTCTCTGAATGGCTAGTATCTTATGTGAAAAGTCCTTCAGACATTTAAAAAATTCCTCAAAATCTTATCTGATCTCCTGAATTTGCATCAGTTTCACAGTCCATGTGGACCTTAACCAATCAGAGTTCATTGCCTAATGGTGTTAATGGTAATTCATTTCTTCTTCTAATTAAACACAGATGTAGATCTAAAATCGAAGAAAATAAGAAAAGCTGTATTCCCTTGCCAAGCTCATAATTTCCTTTTTCTACCACACTGCAGAGTCATTGACAGTACCCCAGAGTCTACCACAGATGCACATTAATTACCCGTTCTCTAATTACTATGGTACCAGTATAACTGTTCAACCATTCATTAAGCTTTCTTCTCAACTTTGCAAAAGCCCCAGAGATGTTTGCAAGAAGTGCACAACTTGGCAACGTTAATTGAACTCTATTAACTCATAAAATGTACAAAAAGTGTAACTATTGATAAAAATCCTTTTTTTGTCCACTAAGCCCACAACATAAAAATTATCATTTTTTGTGCTATCTATTTGGACATCCAACAAGGTAGCTGCTCACAGGTTGTTAATTATTGGGTATACATCAACGGAATTAGGGAACCACCCTGGCTATTAAATTACCAGTTTAATTCCCATTGAAGACATGCATGGAAGTAGTTAGCTGTATAAGCAAATCTAAACAAGATGATTATCTAGAAAGTTAGAATATTAACAAGAGGAGGCCTGTGAAATAAGTACTTATCAACAACCAGGAAAAAAATTACAAAATCCAAACCAAAATGAAAAAAAAACAACAAACCCTTATACTGTTCTGTCATTTATTCATTTTCAGGATCTAAAGTGAGGTTCATTTTTAATGTCTTAAAACATTTTTGCCAACATCATTCAATATTTAACATGACTGAAAGAAGTGTTACGATATGAATGAATCAGTCAAAGAAATGTCTTGCTTTAAAATATCTGTATTTTTCCTGTATCTGCTACACTTTTGATTTTTAAGGTTAATTTTCTGTAAAGATGCCACATTTAACCATCTCCCACAGAGCACTGGAATAAGCTGCCCAGGGAGGTTGTGGAGTCTCCATCTCTGGAGATGTTCAAAACCCGCCTGGACACTTTCCTGTGTAACCTGGTTTAGGGAACCTGCTTTGGCAGGGGGGTTGGACTAGATGATCTCCTGAGGTCCCTTCCAGCCCTTACCATTCTGCGATTCTGTGATTTTTCACACACTTGTGAGATGTCATGATGATTCTCATTTGCTCTGGTTTTGTTTTCACGTGCTCTGTACCAGAAGCTTCACAGTGTATCATTTCTTCTACCTTATTGGCATAGGAACCATTACTACCTACTAATACAGTTAGTATTCCTTCATAAATATATGTTAATTCATTAATAGTGGCTTCTACAGGTTCTTTTTCCAGGAGTCAGAATCCACTGATGGATTCTTGGCATTTCTTAGCAAATTCCCTGTCTTACTTTCACTAATCACATGTATTTTTAAAGCCCTTCTCATTATATTCAGCAAGATTAATTACGTACTTTAAGTGACTTTTATCTAAGTACAGCAGTAATTAGACCTAGTCCATAAAAATTTAGTTACTTTTTTTCTGTCTGTTCTTTTACCTATGCCAGAGTAGTCAGTAACTCTTTTCTTGTACTTAGTTGATCTATTAGTATATTTTCAAAGCTTTGTAGAATTCCAATCGACGAAAATTTAGGCCTAATTCTGGTTCACACAATTAAATTGAATAGTGAGTAGTTTGAAATACATGTATGAATACTTTGTGTTTAAAGTTATAGTAAAATTAACTGCTAAATAATTGTCATTTAAATAAACACCACATCTTTGTGAAACTAGTGTAAGTGGTCTGCTGGAACTTACTTTTGTAATAAGTATAAGGCTAAGCTATATTAATATATCACTCTTTGCAAAAGGCATTCATGCAAGTTTGATGTAAATGAATGATTTTTGCAGTCTATAACAATAAGCTTAATATAGAAATCCTTAGAAAATGTGTGAATTACCATTCAAAAAAAGTATAGAAAATATAAAGGAAGGTTATTCTCCTCATATAACATTTCTGCATACCAGACCACCATGTATCCAATGAGAATCAGTGGAACAACTGTTTTGTGCTAATCAATAAAACAGATTAATGCCATACAGATGATCAATTTATCTTGACTGATGCTGTCTAAAATGATCCAGAAGAACCTCAGCTGTCTTTTGCCTTCTGTAACATTCAAAGAAATGTGCTCAGTCTTGTCTCTGGTCTGTAACTTTTACTCTTTTTTGATTCGGGTTTTTTTTGGTTTTGGGTTCTTTTTGTCTCTTTCTGATCAGTTAGATTACAGATTACACTTGAGGGTAATCATACTGCTTTTATTATACTGCTTTTTATTTTCCAGTTCCCGCAGACTGGAAAAAGGGGAACAT
>NW_010312780.1:0-5351 GCF_000700745.2 Antrostomus carolinensis
CCTTCCAACCTCTACCATTCTATGATTCTATAAGCAGAATGGGTGTGAGTCAGGTACCCCTAAGAAAAAAATGGGTTCAAGAGCATCTCACACACAGCAGAGAAACAAGCTCTAAAAGGTCAAAGAAAAACAACCACCAATTCTCTCCAGCAGCCATTGTGGGTTGTTGCAAACCAACCACATCACCCTGACACCTGTGATGACAGATTGCCACCATCCATCAGGTTTTATACGCTTGTCCAGCATCATTTTGAAGGAAATGGCAGGAACATTTCTAGCCTGCACCTGACTCGAGGTGAACCCATCCATCACTGCTGGCAGCCTCAGAGGCAAACGCATTCCCCCAGGGAAGCTGATGTGCCCAGCTCACATCAGCTCTGCTGACAGCAACGCTTCCAACTGCATGTAATGACCGTCTGGAGAACAAGTGATAATTGATAAGGAAAACAATTTGGGAGTGAATTATCTCCTGAATCACACAAAGATAGGGAGGGTGGAGAACTCTGCTAAACCATAACCCTGTCTCAAAATGTAAATGTTTTGCTCCAGTTGTCAGTTGACTTAATACCTTAAAACATACTGACAGGTCAATGTAGCCAGGGACTAAAACGTGTCTACCATCAGCACAGAGGAATGCTCCCTCTTGCCATGACCCAGCACACAGATCCCTTTAACAATGGTGCAGGATTGAAAAAGAACCTCCTCACAAATTATTTCACAATAAAATTGCTGAAACACAAGGAGGATGCAACACTGGGAGCAAAACTGGAAAAGAAAGATGTTAACTGGATGCAGAACTGGAACAGCTTGCCCAGAGAGGTGGTAGATGCTCCATCCCTAGAAACCTTCAAGGTCAGGTTGGATGTGGCTCTGAACAATCTGATCTGGTTGGAGATGTCCCTGTTCACTGCAGGGGGGTTGGACTAGACGACCTTGAAATGTCTCTTCCAACCCAAACCATTCTGTGATTTTATGAAAAACACTCAGCAAAAAGAAGATTTGAAGTAAGACAACTGCAGGGAGCCTCAGCCAGAGCTTCCCTCCCAGACCCTGCTCTAGTGGGCAGACAACTACCACAGATTTGCAATTGAAATGTTAATGAGGACAGGTTCTTGCAATCAGGGACTGTAATTTAGACAGGACTGCTTGTGTTTTGCCAGAGAGACAAGGAATGTAATTAGAGCATCCCGTTCTCCAAGGCTGGTGCAGATTTGCAAGCAAGTCACAAGATGCATTTGCCTCTGGGGAGCATCTGTCCTCAAACTAAGCTGTGAGCTTGGTGCAGACCATGACACCTTGGCCCCAACCAGAGTATCCAATTCAACTCCTTACCTGGCAATGCCAGGCTAGGAAAAGACAAAACAAAACAAAAAACCACCAAACACCAAAAAACTTATGCTATTACTGATGTGAAAAATGGAGAAAAAAAAGGGAGAGGGATGGTCACTTCATCACTCTTCCCCATCTGTAACTGCAGAGATGCTCCCACATAGGTCAGATTTAAGGAACAAGTTCAGCATGGGAAAGCTTTGTTTCCTAGAGCAGGTAAAAGTGCTTTCTTGAATTTTGTAAAAGTTTCTAGGAAAGGGAGAAAGGAATAACTTGAAATAATTTAGCCTGGCTGCTCCACAGAGAAGTTTATCCACTGATCCTATATTCGAGTACAACAATGCACGTTCAACCATAATATCTCCCCACAGGGCATTTGGTCTCAGGGTGAAATCATCAGGTCTGGAGAGTTGCTTTAGGACACATCACAGCCCTTAAGGACATTGTACCCCATATGTTACACAAGTGCCTAAATACATCATCATCCTCCCGCAGCCACTCCACTCTCCATCAACCTTTGAAGAACCTTTGCATCATCGTTGCATTGCTGTCACATGCAGAAACCTAATGTATCATCTCTTCTTGCCACTCTGAATCCACCTTTACTCACATTATATATGCCAGGAGGATATTAAAAACTTTCATTACAAGATCCCAAGAGAAAGAAGTTTATACCAGTTATTTGACCACACACTGCAGGAAGAGGCAGAAAGAATTTGTATGGAAGCAAATATCCAGATTCTATTTAAAATAGCAGAAAAAAATCTATGACTATTGCCTGCCATGGGGTAGAAAGCTTACACACATTCCTAACTTATTTTCCAACTTCACCATGAGTGGTATAACCCATGGCTAGTTACAACTGCAATTCACATTGTAGATCTTTTTGGCCACTGTAACATTGGGTCCCCAAGCAATGGCACATGGACATGTTGACCAGCTCACCACCACTTCAGCACGTTCATGTATATTCTCAGAGCATGGAAAGTGTTAAATGCCACTTCATTGATATCATGCACCATTAGCAGATGAAGAAGAATGGTTTTCAAGGTGTCAGTTGAATCTAAGACTGGTAAGACAAGGACCAAACCCCAGGTCTATATTTAATTCACTAGCCCCCCATCATATCCATCATTCAGGGCTTTTATTTCAATATAAAAAAAACAAATCCTCCAGGGGAAAGACAGAATATTAAAGTAAGAAGCACAAACACAGTCTAAGCTGCTTAGAAAAATAAGGGTTTTTTTTAAAAAATAAACCTACACACCTTAGAACCAAGAACAATTCTTATCGTTCAATGAATTCTATTCAACTCCCACAATGAAACACAATGAGATGCACTGAGTCACAGCTTATTAGCATAATGCACAGCTCCACCATCAATACTCCACATCTCGGCTAGGAAAAAGAAAAACCCTG
Organism: Antrostomus carolinensis; assembly: GCF_000700745.2. Taxonomy (NCBI): domain Eukaryota; kingdom Metazoa; phylum Chordata; class Aves; order Caprimulgiformes; family Caprimulgidae; genus Antrostomus; species Antrostomus carolinensis. Next base: position 2,749 of record NW_010312780.1, read on the forward strand.
CACAAAACAAGAAACTCCTGAAGAATTAACAGTTTATGGAGGAGGTTGAAGGTTGAGCAATAACACCTAAAGAAAAAACTCAGAGTCTGGGACAGGGACGCTCTTGGCAAACCAGGGGAAAGTTAGTAAGGTTTTTGGTAAACAAAGCAAACACTGTTCATTGTTTTATTGTATTCAAAAAGACAGATCAGAAGCAGCAATAAAGACCAGCAGCTCCTGAGAGTGCTCTAGCTTTCCCAAGCAGGAATAAGCTCGTTAGCTAAAACACCTGCATGTTTTTTTTTCATATCAATCCATTGACTTTCTGAAATTTCCTTGCTTCAGTTACTAGGCAGAGGAGAGATGTTTCTGAGGCAAATGTTTTGTTTCATATCAATCCACTGACTTTCTGAAATTTCCTTGCTTCAGTTAGACACATCTAGGCAGAGGAGAGATGTTTCTGAGGCAAATGGCACCTCTCTAGAGCAATGATCAGCTCAACTCACTGCCACTCTGCAAGTACAAAGGAACCTGATCAAACCCTGAAGGACACATTGATTTTGCGAAAAATGTTGAGTCAGATCTGTTTGTATTTCCCATAATAATTCCAATGTAAAGTCACAGACTCATAGAATGCCTGAATTGCCTCAATTGGAAAAGACCTTTAAGATCATCAAGTCCAACCATGAACCCAACACTGACAAGTCCCCAACTAACCCATGTCCCTCAGCACTGTGTCTACACGACTCTTCAATCCCTCCAGGGATGGGGACTCCACCACTGCCCTGGGCAACCCCTTCCAATGCCTCAGAACCCTTTCAGCAAAGAAATCCTTCCTCACATCCCATCTCAACTGCCCTGGCCACAACTTGAGGCCATTTCCTCTTGTCCTGTTCCTTGGTTGAACAGACCCACCCCCACCTCTCTCCACCCTCCTCCAAGGGACTTGGAAAGAACCAGAAGGTCTCCCTTCAGCCTCCTTTTCTCCAGGCTCAACAACCCCAGTTCCCTCAGCTGGGAACTCAGCACACTTGTGCTCCAGACCCTTCCCCAGCTCCGTTGCCCTTCTCTGGACACGCTCCAGCACCTCCATGTCCTTCTTGGAGTCAGTAGCCCAAAATTGAACCCAGCACTCCAAGTGCAGCGCTCATTGGTGCTGAGTACAGGGGGAAGAGAACTTCCTTGGTCCTACTGGCCGCACTAAGTCAACTAGTTCCTTGCCTCAGGCTCCATCAGACAAACCAAGTTATACAAGGCAAATTACTTTGGTGATAATTATTTTTCTGCACATCTGTAAAGCACTGGGGAGAGAAAGGAGTGATGGAGTTGTTATTCAAGTGGTACTGAGACACCACCAAACTCCCCAGGAGAAACAAACTCTGGATCACACAATAGCCTAAATAAGAAATATTGCAAAAAGCAAGGGACAAAGAAAGGCCCCAAACCCATCTAGAAAACCAAACAAGGAACTTCGTTTGAAAGGAACCACCAAATGCAAACAGTTGCCCTAACATTATCCAACAAGTGGTGACAGTCCAGTACGTGAGCTGCTGATTATAAGAGCATTATCCTACACCTAATTCAGACCTTGGTGGGCTGAAATCAGAATAAATCCATTGCATCACCTCTAGTCACAGCCTACAAATGGGGAGTGTAAAGGCAAAGCACTCATGCATGCATTCACACTGGTTGGCATCCCTTTTACATCCATGGTCCTACTTGCAAGAGAAGTGTGGACGGTCTCAGAGATGATGGGCTGAGCTGCATATCCTACAACATAGTCCGGGCTGTATCTCCTTCTCCTGGTTTTTGCTAGGATGGGGTTAGTTTTCTTCCTAGGACCTAGAAAGCACTGTGTTTTGGTTTCAATGAGGATTCTTATGAGAACAAAGTTGATAACTACAAGGACACTGTGCTTGGGCAGTTTCCAAGAGCAGAGGACTGGAAGGGGGCGGTGGCGAAGTGTAGTAGTTGGTAAAACCCAGAATTGACAGTTGGCTCTGCCAATAAGATATTCCATATCATATCACATCATGTTTAGTATATTAACCAGGGCTGACTGGAAAGGGGAGGATTCTCTTGGGAATCGCTCGGGCCCATTTTTCCGGGATTGTGATTTCAGTTTCGAGGTTTCTTGTTGCTCCTCCAGGATCATTATCAGTGGGCAGTGAGCAATTGTATTCTGCATCACTCATAGATATATATAGTTGTTATCCTTATTATTCTTATTATTTTAATTTTATTTTACTCTAATTGTTAAATTGTTCTTATCTCAACCTACAAGTCTCTTGACCTTTACCCCTCCAATTCTCCCCCCGATTCCCTGGGTGGGGGGCACTGCAAGTGGCTGCCAGTTGTGCTGTTTGGCTGCCAGCTCAGTGAAATTATCACACTCCTCCAACAGTCCCTGCATGATCTTCCACACAGCCATCATCTACTTCCCATGACTGAGGGTGCATCTACTTGGGACATGCTCCTATATGGCACCACGAGAAATATGGACACTTTCTAAGCTGGAAATTCAGGCAGGAGAACAGTAAGTGTCTGAATTATCATGTTATCCATAGGCTTCCAGATTGCCATGTCACACAGCGGGTCTTGAATGTCTCCAGAGAAGGAGAATC
>NW_010312780.1:5542-8363 GCF_000700745.2 Antrostomus carolinensis
CCCCTCAGTCTCCTCTTCTCCAAGCTAAAGAGCCCCAGCTCCCTCAGCCTTTCCTCAGCAGGGAGATGCTCCACTCCCTTCATCATCTTGGTGGCTCTGTGCTGGACTCTCTCCAGCAGTTCCCTGTCCTTCCTGAACTGTGGGGCCCAGAACTGGACACAATATTCCAGATGTGGCCTCACCAGGGCAGAGTAGAGGGGGAGGAGAACCTCCCTCAACCTACTAACCACACCCCTTCTAATGCACCCCAGGATGTCATTGGCCTTCCTGGCCACGAGGGCACAGTGCTGGCTCATGGTCATCCTGCTGCCCACCAGGACTCCCAGATCCCACCACTTTTTTCCCAGCACACATCAAATCAACAGGAAAGGAGATGAGGGCAAAAAACAGAGTGAGGGAAAGATCTAAAGAAAAAGAGAAAAACACCACGTTGAGATTATCATTTTCTTTTTAATTAAGAACTGTTGTAAATCTAGAACTTGTGAAGGCAAGCACCAGACACACACAGCAATTTATTCCCTAATTATTCCCTACTGAAAACAATTAAAACCCTTAAGGGTAGCTAGAGGCTCACTGCCTCTTGCACTGAATAATTATTTAAAAGACAACTCTGCTAAGATTTTGTCGTCAATCCTCAAGAAACTAATTTTCAGCTACCCCTTCATTCAGCCCTCTGGGTTCATCCCAAAGAAACCACAACAGGATGTGGACATAATAGCACAGGATGTCGTCACTTCAGCCCTGGGTAGGCAGAAATATTGTTTTTATTTCATTTTCTCAATTGCCTTTTGTAGGAAACACCAGGCCACCTCCTCTTTGGTTTAATATATTTGCAGAAGGCAAGCTGGCTTCATCACTAAGTTCTCCCATCACAAGACCAGTAATAAAATTTGAAGTACCAACAACTCCAGCTTTCAACAACTGCTGCTGAAAACTAACCATAACTTCAGAAATACTTTCTTTCAAATTAATTTTCATACTCCACAAGCATAAGCAGTCCAACCCAAAGAAAACAAGGAAATAATTTTTTCTTTTTATTGAAATAATAATAAAAGACAACCACATATGAAATGGATAACTTTTTCCTCCAGTTCTAACTTAAACAACTGAATACATAAAATTCCTCCCAGATCTCTGCTTGAAGGCTTGCACATAGGCAAAGAAAACCTTTCATAGATTTATCTGCTGCCCATAAATATTGTGGTTTATTATGGAAAAAGTGACAGGCTCTCAGTGAGGAATTGATGCTAGAGCTGATGGAATTAAACCCAGCAAGAATATCCACTTAATTACAGAGCAGGGAGTTGTTCAAAACCCTGTTCCAGGCAGCCAGGAAAGATGAGGAAGGAAAAAAATAATAATGACTATTTTCCAGGTTGGTTGAAAATTTTAAAGGGATATTGTAGAGACATAGAGTTATATTCCAGAATCAGCAACAGAGATTTAAATAAATAAATAAATAAATAAACTAAACTAAACTAAACCCAAAACCAACCAAAGAAAAAGACACCAAAGAGGAATAACCAAGTCTCTAAATCTGGGGGGAATTTTTACTCCAAGGGAGAAATGGGTTAGTTGCTCTCAGAGCCAAGCTCCCCACATCACACTTTTGATGGTGGATAAATGGTGCCCTGTGATGTTTTTTCATGCCAAACATTACAAAGACAACCCAGCCTGGCAGACAATGCTCACCTCTCTCCTTTTAAATGTGTTTATACTATCAGTTTCTTGGGAACTATTCAGCTACCAAACTCTCCAGCATGATCCAAGTTGTCACTGTTATTAACCAACATTTCCATTGAAAACAAACCTATAAAAACTCAGAACTTCTTGGTGCCTCTGCATCAGTCATACCCTGGCATCAACCTCTCCCATTGTAGCAAAACTGTCGTGACACTTTCCTTCAAGACAACAGTCTCACATCAGACCTGCCATGGCATCTCCAAAGAATCAGGATGAATGCAACAGCAGCTTTCCCCTGCACTGCTACAACCTTGGAGGAAAAAAGTAATAAATATATACATATATATATAGTCTCAGGACATCAGAGCATTGTGTCCTTTGGGTATGGACAGATGTGAGTTCACTACTGTAGATCAGAGGTCACAAGGAAAACTGATCCAGACCCAGAATCTCAACCAGCTGGACAAGTTCATCATGAAATAATTTTTTGTGGTTTATTTTACATAATTTGCACGTTACAAAACCTTATTCTCTTTATCTACGCCATCTCTCTCAGAACATGAAGTCAAATCATTCATGAGCAGCTCCCAACTTGGTTCTAGGTCAGATGTGAACAAGCTGCACTGATTTAGATGATTTCACCTGCATTTCTGGTGTCCAGTTCATGCTTCTGATCAATAAAGATGCAAAGATCAGACTGAAGAAGCTGGAAGAAAAAGCACTTTATTCACAAGTTCAGACCTAGTAAGATATGTGCTCCCTAGAAGCATTATAAAGATGATATTTTAGCATGACACCTCTGAGCAAGCTAAAAACTACCTTGAGGTAGAGGAAAAAAAAGAAAAAAAATGATCTTTAAAACAGCAACAACAGAAATCCAGCAAAAGTACAGCCAAGAGGCAGTGATCCTGAATTTGTTTCTACTCCCATGCAGGTAAAGAGGCAGTGAGTGTTTGCTCACCCTGTTACAAGAGGCTTGGGACCTCCCTTGCCTGCCTAACCTCTGCTTCTACTGCTTGTCATTAAGGAAAGGTTTATCTGGACATAGGTACCAGGCTGAAAAGCAACATCTCAGTTCATTGCAAGTCCTATGAGGAGAAACGCTCACAGCACAGAGGCCAACAACCGTGTCCTGGGC
>NW_010312781.1:0-11814 GCF_000700745.2 Antrostomus carolinensis
TCCAGTCCTTAACATTCTGTGATTCTGTGATACCTGCTTTAATTTCACTTTTCATTTTTTGTTTTATTTCCAAGAGGCAAAACAGTTTTCAGGAACATAAGTGCTGTTAGACTTAAATTCACATTTTGTTATTCTTTCATGAAAAGTTTTTTGGGCCTTTTGTATTAGTTTTGTCTTTGGAAGTCCTGATGTACCTTAATGCAATGTTTGTCACAAAAAAGCACTTCCTAACACAATGGGAAATTTGATTCTCAGGTCTCTAACTTGCCAAATCAGATAGCAAACGGTGAAAATTATCATAGATCTGTGGTTGTCATCCAGCTGAAAAGAGAAGAGAATACAGTTGGTTTCTGATACCTGTACCAAGGTTTATTTTTGAGCTTTGTCTCATGGCGAGTTTATATTCTGAAACAGTCACAAGAGCGGTGCCTGTTACAAGTTACCACGCATTGCGTAGATGAAGAAGGCACACAGTACCCGGCTTTCAAGTTCACACAGTGAAACTGAGGCTTTTGAGTTCATCTTAGACTCTGGTCCTAAATGTCCTGGTACTTCATTCTCAAGTGCCCATGAATCATTTTTGTCTGTTTGCATACGGTATCTAATGTGTCTGAGGCTGTTAGTTTTCACACCGATAAGAGAGCAAGAAAAAGTGCCCTGATAAAATGTAGAATATCCAGTCACATCTTTTCAATAGTTCATAGTTACATTTATTAATTTCAAAAGAAAGACCTATGTTCCATATTACTGAATTCCTGGCTTGAATTCCACCAACAAATAAGGACAGTACTGAGGTAAATAGAATCATAGAATGGTTAGGATTGGAAGGAACCTTAAAGATCATCTAGTTCCAACCCCCCTGCCATCAGCAGTGACACCTTCCACTAGACCAGGTTGCTGAAAGCCTCATCCAGCCTGGCCTTAAACACTTCCAGGGAGGAGGCATCTACAACTTCCTTGGACAACCTAAGGAAGAGATAAGTTTCAGGTAGCAGTCAATATATTTTGCATTCTATAATCCTAATATCCTCATCTCTTGTTGCAGTGACTAGAGTACTTTTGCTGCTTCTTAATGAACATGCACCTTCATTTGGGATTCTTTGCTCAACCTCAGTCTATAATATTCCAAAATTTTTAAAGAGTTTTTCTGTTTTACTGCTCTGCCATGTGTGTGCTCAGTCTCAGCTGTGACATTTCAGCCTTTCTGAATGGAGGCAATCTCTCAGTAAGAATGTACGTTCAGGAACTAAGTTAAAACACCAAGTCACAATTTGTTCTACACTACAGAATAATTCTTGTTTACCTTTTTGTATTTTGTAATATTAAAAGCCAGTAAATGTAACTGGCATACTCCTACAGGAAGGGTGTGTGTTAATCTTCATAAACATTTTCTAATATGAATTTACTCTATATACTTTATTTTCCAGTTAAATATCTTGTGCCCATGAAAAAGAGGAAAACACTAGTATCCAAATAAAAGAATATAAGTAAATTGTGGGAATACATCAGAATTATTTGATATGCTTTAAATTACCTCTTTAAAGTAACGCTGTCAAACTGCAGACAATCAAGCTTAAAGGGACTGAGATCAGGTTAAAAACTTAAGTATTACTGATAATACATTAGTCAGTCTTATTTTTTAGTCAATTATGTAATTAAGTACGGTATCAGTGTTAATAGACTAAGCAAATTAAATTAGCAAGTGGATGTATACACTTTTCAGCTTTCTCAGGGTATTCAATGGAAGCTGAAATCTGGGAACATTGCAGCTGTCTGACAAACAACACCTTAACAATAGATATGTTTTGATAACCAGCAAGTTACCAAAGCAACCTTCTTAAGTTTTCTAGGGAGGTGAAGGCTTTTTACAGTGGCCGTTTAAAAATATACTATGTAAATATAACCGAGGTTGTGGTTAGGTTGATTATTTTGTAGAGGAAGGCTTTGAGATGCTGCTGAACAGCTAATGCAATTATTATATGGTTTTGTTTCTTCTTTTTTAATTCTGGGAAAAGGGAGCCAAATGAATGTGGTTTTTTTATTAACAGCTTTTATGATTCATTACAGATATGTACGTATCTTGTAATCTTAATCTATTCATGCTCCGTGCATGCAAAGCAATATGTTAGGAAGTCTTTCTCTCCAGGGAGACCTAATCCTTTGCAAGTCAGTAGGACTTTAGGTGGGCACAGGGTTCTTCCTTGATGGGCACGGGCACGGCATGACACAGAATGCTTGGGGTGAATGCTGTATTTCCAACACACCACTGTTTGCAACTCAGTATGAAGTAAATTTCCTCTTTCTACTTCCATTGCATTTGTCACTATCGTATCTGAATGCACTGTTGTCCTGCTTTTTGGTTAAACTTTCACAAGTGTGTATAAAATAAACATCAGTTTATGAATTAAGATGGCATCACTTTCCTCAAGAAAAAAGGCTATGCAATAGCTTGGATGACTGCATAAATCGACCACACCAGATTGTGAGGCAGCACTTCACAACCCTGGCCAAGTTGCAATGATAGTTTTCGTGGAAAATTTACTTTTCCCTCAGTTCACTTTTGTCATTAGGATCTGCATTGTTATATCAGTTTAACAGCCTCAGGTTTTATTAAATTATTTTATTCTTGTTTACTTTGTTATTGTGATATATTCATACCAAATGGATTTATTTGAGATAGTCTCAGTTTCACTTACAATGTCGTTTTTCTGACAGATGGTGTCCTCCTTACCCTTTTTTTACACTTATTTTAATATGGCAAGCTCACTGTAACCAGAACCATAATGGCTTTAAAACTCTCTTCCCATATCAAGTTAATGCTTGTTTATCTTCAGTTCTGAATATATAAACAGCATGATGCTTGAATTTTTAAGAAAAAATAATTATTCAGAGCATATGTACTTCTAAAGACCTCATCATTTTGTACAGAGAGCTGCTGAGCATGAATAATTTTTTAAAATAAGGATTTCTTAAAATAAATTTCTGCCTTTGCAGTTGAAATGAGTTTTCACTCGTGGCAGATTGATAACAGATTCACCATATTTCTTAGACATAAATAAAACTATTTTTAGAGCAGAGATTATCTGAAGACAATTTATCAGGTAATTTTAGAAAAAGTAGAGGAAGAAATTGCTGGGATAGCATGAATTGCTGTGTCACCTTTATGGGAGGCATATATAATAAAATATGAGTTAATACAATGCAATCCATGTAACAGGCATTTCCTGTCTTGGAAATTACTAAGTGGTATTCAATGCATTCATTAAAATTAAGTACAGCAGAGCTTATTTATAACATTTCAGATTATATCTGATGCAACAAAGATCAAGATATTTATAATGTAGAGTGAAAACTATCTTAATGTATTTGATAACAGAAACTGTACGCTTACTTAACATTTTAACAGTGTTATTTAACTTTCTGTACTTTCTGTGTTCGTGTACTGTGGATTGTGCAGTTGTAGTTATCCAGTCTCAGTTGCTGTTAGTTAATAGACTGCTAGGAAACTTTCAGGTGATATTATTGTTCATATATACAACATTATACATGTTAGCCTGGGAGAGAAGCCTGTTTGTGGAAGTATAGACGTGCTTTATGCTAGGAAGCTCCAGTGAGCAAGGTGTATGTTGGATATAGAAAGACTGCTGTGTTATTATTCTCGGCCAACTCATCATCATAAGCCATCTCCTAGGGTTATTTTTCTGATGTACTACTGAGAAACAAATACTGTCTTAAATTTACATCCTGTTGCTTACCCAAGGATTGATTGTTCTTTAGAAAGCAGCATTTCTCAGTGTGTTTTGTAAGCTCTGGAGGAAAACAGTAAAGAAGATGACTAAGCTTTTCTCTTGTATATGTTTACACTAAAGTACTATATTACATACATTAAGACAAAAGTCCATATGATAGTTATACAAATCTCATTGTCATTCAGAATTTGACAGAATATTAAGTAGTGCAAAAAACATTAACTAATCAGGAATCAGATAATCTCTACCAGCTATTCAGAGGTGCTCTGAATCCGTACATATATTTAATTACTTTTACTTTTGTCAGGAGTATGACTTTGAAAAGGTATTCTGGTGTTAAATACGTAGACAAACAACACTGAGTGATCTCTAGATTTATTTGATACTCTTGTCAGTCTCAGTCCATTTCTGTATCAAACTGAAGCTCATTGTGTTAATGTCTCCATGCTTATCAATCTGGTACAAATACAATTAGGTATGGGGTCAGTATAGTTTTTATATTCTGATTCTATTCATCTGATCTTTAAGATACGCAAGAAAGACTAAAACACGCTATTTTTTGCCCTGCAGTTGTTCTTGTTGTTGCTGCTGTTTTGAATCTACAAGCCGAAGAACTGGAAGACATTAAATTTAGTGGAATTGTAAACAAACAAATCTTTTGCAGTCTGGAAAAATGGCTGATAGTACAAACTGTGATTTGAAATCTCTGAGTCCCCTTCAGCTGTTTGAAAGAGTAACTGAACAAGGAGAGAAAGTCAGAGCGCTGAAAGCAGGAAAAGCACCAAAGGTACTTGCATTTCATGTTTTGAACTCATCCTTTTTCAGGTTAGGTCTGTCTTTAAGAGTGCTGAAGCATATGATTGTTCTGAGATCTATTTTGTATTGCAGTAAGAAAAAATCCTGTTTAAAAAATATTTATGTCCATTCTGTCAACTGTGGACATACCTGGAGCAAGGTAGTCACTAGCAAGACCAAAGTTTTTACTCCTGAAGTAGGAACAGAGAGTCATAGGCTTAGAGATCTGCTTCAGCCAGTTGCCATGCTATTTGACAGCATCCAAGGTATTTGATTTTCAAGTAAAATTTGTATCACTTGCATTCTTCCCTGGTTTTAGATGCTTCATTAAAATCTTTTCCTCCATGCATTATTGTACACATTAGCAAATATGTCTTTCTGTAACTGTACTGGCAGTCCCTGCTTAATCTCCCTTAAGTAATTTAGTAACTTGCCATTAATTTCAAGTTCCCTATTCTATGATCACTATGTTGGCAAAGAGAGCTCAGTTTTAATATGGGCTGTCTTAGTGTGTTGACTGTGGGAGTAAGCTTTGAAGAGTGTGAGTCAAATAAACTGTTGATCTATTTATTGCTTGCCCATTAGCTTTCTGTTGAAAAAGGTCATAACAATGGAAGTTATGAAGAACTTTGTTCTAGTTTGTCTTCAAGTCTGTCAATGAATTGTAATGAATTAATTATTTTAAGGTGAGCCACTAAAAGCATTGTAAATTAAATTAGATAATGATTTATATTATATTTTTATATATGAGAAATTTGTGCTTAAAATGTTAAACTTTTTATACTTCTGAAGAGCAGGCAAGCGTTTTTTTTTTTCCTCAAGCTGAAACTGAAAAGTGAGGCAGATGTGCTTTAAATATCTTGGCAATGGTGATGCTCTAATTCCGCCACTTAGGAAATAGTCACCTGCTATTTGCTTTTCTTTTACCTTTGGCAGTGATGCTGCAAACATGTAAATAAAGGCTTGGAGTTTATGAATGATGCAATTCAAGTCAAATCATGGATGCAGGATTTTGAAGGGTTGGGACATTAATGTAATTGTCTATCTTAAGTTTGTTAAGTCAAACAGCTTTTTTTCCTTTATGCAGGATGAAATTGATGCAGCTGTGAGGATGCTATTATCATTAAAACTGTCATATAAAACAACAACAGGGCAAGATTATCAGGCAGGCTTGCCTCCAAGAGATCTTGTATTAATAAACAATGGTACAACTAAAGAAGAGGATGAGGATTTTGTGGACCCCTGGACTGTGCAGACATCAAATGCTAAAGGCGTGGATTATGACAAACTCATAGGTATTACTCTTTCTTGACTGCTACTAAGAAATTCATGTCAGATCATCCTAATGACTGCAAAAACAGGGAGGTATCGTAACAAATCCTGATAAAAACCATCATAGGTGTCATTTATGTCTAATCTTAGCATTCGCATGGCTAAAGAATTTGCTATAGGAACTGAAAATGTCCCAGGCAGAGATCTCCTATGGAACACTTAATCTTTGCAAAGAAATTTTCAGTTTAAAATAAAAGTTTTACTTGCAGTTCGTTTTTTGGCATAAGAACTGTTGTTAGAAGTTACATTAATTAAGATAACATGACCGAGTACCTGCATCTTCTGTGGCTGTGATGCAGAACAGCTAGAGCATATAGCATTCTGACCAGGCTGTAGGATTCTTCATACCATCTCTCCACCTCTGCCTTGACTTCCAAATTAGGGAGAGCAGGGATGATCCAAAACTAACGCAGAAATCCTTCACAAGACACTGTCAAGCAGCCAAGTGCTGACTAGGATGAAAAAGATGCAGCTTATTAAAAAAATGTGCATGTCATGGAAAATATTTTAGACAAGGATGTTACAAAACCTGCAAAGTTTTGTAGTTTAAGAAAAAGGGGTTTAGTTAATTTCCTTTTTTGTTTTGCAGTACACTTTTTATAGCTTATTTGAGTCTAATATAGAAACAGGTGAGAGAACTATTCATTAATTTTTACTGTTTTTGCTTTTTTAACATTATTGTCAATTTTCAATCCATACTTAGTACCTCAGTGACAATTCTTTAACCATTGTACATTGCTAGTGTCTGCTTAGCAGCTTATTTCTCTCAATAGAGCATACACCCTTATGTGTCAGTCAGTGTGATGTTATTGTAAGATCGTGTCAGATAATATGTGCATATTGGCTTAGTCTGCAGAAGGAAATAGGAGAAAGAAAATATTGAAAAGGGAGAAGCTTGCAAAGAAACAGGTATGTTGGCAGGGGAGAAAGGTTAATTGTTAGAATCTAGAAATGGACAAGATCTCATCATCTTGTTACTTGTGCAGGAGGTATGGAGAGGGATTTTCGTTTTCTTTGGGTGTGGGTTCTAAATCCTGTAGAAAAGTGGGAAGATTACAATACTTGTGTTGGCACAATCTCGAAGTCTTTCTGAGAATGACTAGCATGACTTCACTGTAAATCAATTTTCTAAAGGCATGCTAAAGCCTAACTGCAGTGTCCTTTTCTTTTAGTAACTGTGTATATCTGTATATGCATGGCCCTACAGTGGTGGGTTATCCTGAAGGATTTTCACTTATTTACACTGCTAGCAAATTGGGGAATTTGGAGGATAAGTCATTTTGCTTGTTTTAAGTGATCTGTTGGGTTATTTTTCAGAGAAGAATACTAGCCTAGCCACTTCAGGAAGTGAAAAAGATACTTTTTGTTACTGATAAACTTCTTCCTCTTCCTCCTCCTTTTAAAAGTAATAATAAAAAGTATCATCCAATAACTGGACATAACCGATAGCTCTTTCTGTAAAGGAAATCTTTGTGCCACCTATAATCTGTTTATTTACTAGTGGTACCAGAGAAAGTTGCCAGTGTGTGTGTGTTTACTCAAACATAGAAGAAATGAAAGTTTCAAAAGCACTATGTAATTGAAAGGGATATTCTTCTGAAATGGTTGACCTAGACATGCACTTAATCATAGAATCATAGAATGGTTTGGGTTGAAAGGGACCTCTAAAGGTCATCTAGTCCAACCCCCCTGCCATGAGCAGGGGCACTGTGTACAGTTACACAACAAAACAGCCTGAAGATATTCTGGGAAGAAAAGTTCTATTAGCTAAGTACTAGATGAGAACATCCCTAGAGAATTTTTTCGTTTGTTTGAGCATGAGCAAGGAGCAGAGGGATAAGTGAGAAAGAGCTTTGTATGCCAACCATGCCAATACTTCAGTGAGCTGGATATTGTGATAGAAAATGGTTGAAGTTGGCGGGTGTCTTTGGAGATCATCTAGTTAACCCTCCTCCTCAAAGCAGAGTCAACTAGAGCAGGTTGCTCAGGACCTTGTCCAGTAGGATTTTTGTTATCTCCAAGGATGGAGATCCCATGACCTGTTCCAGTATTTGACCATGTACACAATATGAAGGGTTTTATTATGTTTAAATGGAGTTTCCTTTATTTCAAATTGTGCGTGTTGCCTCTTGTCCTTTCACTGGGCATCACTGAAAATGTCTCGTACTGTCTTCTTTACTCCCTTACCCCTTCTCTAATCAGATATTTATACACATTGATAAGATCCCTCCTGAGCCTTCTCTTTCCCAAGCTCAGTAATCCCAGCTCTCTCAACCTCTCTTCATATGACAGATGCTCTAAACACTTCATCTTCATGGCCCTTTGCTAGATTCACTTCAGTATGTCCATGTTCTTATACTGGAGCCCAGAACTGGACCTAATGCTCCAGATGTGTCTCATCAGTGCTGAGTAGAGGGGAAGGATCACCTCCCTCAATGTTCTCGCAGCACTGTTCCTAATGCAATCCATAAGGCTGTTGACCTTCCAATGCAACAGAAGTGCTTATGTTCAGTTCCTTGTCTACCAGGACCCTGGGACCCCAAGTCCTTCTCTGCCAAGCTGCTTTCCAGCCAGTTGCCCTCCTGCCTGTACCAGTGTATGGAGTTATTCCTCCCCAGATTCAGGACTTTGCATTCCCTTCTGTTGAACTTTACGAGATTCTTGTCAGCCCATTTCTCCAGCCTGCTGAGGTCTCTCTGAATGGCAACACAACCACCTGTTGTATCAGCTACCCCTCCCAGAATTGTCTCACCTGCAAACTTGCTGAGGGTGTACTCTCTCCCATCGTCCATGTCATTAATGAAGATGTTAAACAGTATTGGCCCCAATATCAGCCCCCTGGGCACACAAATAGTGTTGGGCTCCAGCTGGACTTTGTGCTGCTGGTCACAAGCCTTTGAGCTTGGCAGTTCAGCCGGTTTTCAGTTCACCTTGCTGAGCACTTATCTAGTCCAGACCTCATCAGTTATCTGTGAGAATGAGACTGGAGACGATGTCAGAAGCCTTACTAAAGTTGAGATAAACAATATCTGTTGTTCTCACCATGTTCTAGGCTAGTCATAGCATCACAGAGGGCCATGAGGTTGGTCTGGCACTCAGAATGGGATTTCCCATTCAGAAACCCATGCTGACTACTCTCACATCTTTAATAATGTCTGGGAATGGTTTCCAGGATTATTTGCTCAATCACATGCCCGGAGACTGAGGTGAGGCTGGCTGGCCTGTAGTTTCACAGTTCCTTCTTTTTGCCCTTCTTCAAGGTAGGAGTGCCATTTACTTTCTTCTAGCCCACAGGAACCTCTCCCAGTTGCCATGACTGTTCAAAGATTATCGAGACTGGCCTGGTCAGTAAAGTTGCTGTATAACAAATAGTAAGTTATTAGTTTCCAGTATGCAAATATAACATGGCCATGGCAAAGAGGAAAGGTACACAATAAATTTTCAGCAAGTGCAGATATACTTTTGAAAATGGCAGCTGTCAGTACTTCAGTGTGCAGCAGGTTGGAAACTCTACTGGTAAAAGCTACAACACTAGAGATCAAAAGCATGCTAGGAATTTTTCAAAAGCTTGGTAAGAAGTGGAGACTGTCCTTACCAGAAGCTGTTTAGGAAGGCAGATTCTTTGTGACTAGAGAGCCTAAAATGGTTTGAACATAAGAGGAAAAAGAGGAAATAGGTAGGGAAAAATTATCCAGTTTTTTAACAGGAAAGATGAAGATGGACAAAGAAAAAGGAATTGTGCAGTCTGTGAATGTTTAATAAAGATATTTAGGCATTTCCAGTGAAGTGTTCTATATATGAGAGAGCTTTTAATCACTTCCTGTGTCAGTATACATATATTTCTAGGGCGATTAGCCCCAGTTATTCTGTGGCATTCTCCTCTTTTCTGTTTCTGTTAGGTTAGCCTCTTACCAGTTTCCATTGTTCTAATGAATCAAACATCTTTGTGTTCTTTTGGTCTCTTTTTACCATTTATCTGGATTATAATTATTTTGCCATTTTGTAATGCATTTTATGTGCTAAGAAGAAATTAATTCAGTAATTAAGGTTTGCATAGGGCAAGCAGATGCAGTAATGCTCAGAAAATATACAGATTAAAGCAGTGGTTGCTGAATCATGTACCAGCATTCATCTTTTTTAGTGACTTTTATTTTAATGGATCAGTGGATGGGCCCAGTAATTCCCCTGTATGATATCCTCCTTGGTTCACCTGGGTTAAATGAACAACCTTAAGCAGGAACTTTTTTCCCATTGGATGACAGTGCAGACACCAAGCTGAGTGGTGCGGTTGACCTGCTTGAGGGACAGGATACCATTCAGAGCGACATGGACAAGCTCAAGAAGTGGGCCCAGGTGAACTTCATGAGGTTCAACAAGGCCAAGTGCAAGGTCCTTCACCTGGTTCAGAGCACCCCCCCGTATCGATACAGGCTGGGGGATGAAGGGATTGAGAGCAGCCCTGTGGAGAAGGACTTGGGGGTACTGGTGGATGAAAAGCTGGACTTGCGCCAGCAATGTGCACTTGCAGCCCAGAAAGACAACCATATCCTGGGCTGCATCAAGAGAAGTGTGGCCAGCAGGTTGAGGGAGGTGATTCTGCCCCTCTACTCTGCTATGGTGAGATCTCACCTGGAGTACTGCATCCAGCTCTGGAGTCCTCAGCACAGGAAAGACACAGACCTGTTGGAGTGTGTCCAGAGGAGGGCCACAAAAATCATTAGAGGGATGGAATGCCTCTCCTGTGAAGACAGGCTGAGACAGTGGGGTTGTTTAGCCTGGAGAAGAGAAGGCTGTGGGGAGACCTTATAGCAGCCTTCCTGTACTTTTTTAAGTGGGCCTATAAGAAAGATGGGAACAGACTTTTTTTTAATAGGTCCAATAGCAATAGGACAAGGTGAAGTAGTTTTAAACCGAAGGGGGGTAGATTCAGACTAGATATAAGGAAGATGTTTTTCACGGTGAGGGTGGTGAAACTGGAACAAGTTACCCAGAGAGCTGGTAGAAGCCCCATCCCTGTAAATATTCAAGGTCAGGTTGGACAGGGCTCTGAGCAACCTGATGTAGTTGAAGATGGCCCTGCTTATTGCAGGGGAGTCGGACTAGGTGACCTTTAAAGGTCCCTTCCAACCCCAACCATTCTATAATTCTATCATAATGTGCCTAGTTTTCCCTCCCATTTAGTAACAAATTCCTACTAACTTCAAGTTAATGACTATATGCAAAGCCTTGTAGTAATGCTGTGCATAACCAGTAGTTCTAGAAGAAAATGAAATGGGTATAGAGGGTCTGGAACAGCAGAAATGCTTACCTCCAAGGTGATGCTCAAATTGGACACATTATCACTCTTTTTTCCTGTCAAGACTGAGTCTTTCTTTCAGTGAGAGTTTCTGATTTTTGTGAAGTCTCTTTTTAATAACATGGTTGGAATAGATGGATCTAGATATTTTGTACATATAAAATGTATTTTTACATCCAGAGTTTCTGTTTTAATCATAGAATCATAGAATGGTTTGGGTTGGAAGGGACCTTAAAGATCCCCTAAGTCCCACCCCCCCTGCCATCAGCAGGGACACCTTCCACTAGACCAGGTTGCTCAAAGCCCCATCCAACCTGGCTTTACACACTTCCAGGGAGGGGGCATCCGCAACTTCCTTGGGCAACCTGTTCCAGTGTCTGACCACCCTCACAGGAAAGAATTTCTTCCTAATATCTCATCTAAACCTCCCCTCTTCCAGTTTAAAGCCATTTCTCCTTGTTCTGTCACTACCTGCCTTTATAAAAAGTCCTTCCCCAGCTTTCTTGTAGCCCCTTCAGGTATTGGAAGGCCACACATAAGCTCTTCCTGAAGCCTTCTTTTCTCCAGGCTGAACAGCCCCAACTCTCTCAGCCTGTCCTTATAGGAGAACAGCTTCAGCCCTTGGATTATCCTCGTGGCCTC
>NW_010312782.1:0-7027 GCF_000700745.2 Antrostomus carolinensis
TCAGCTCTGTTCCAGGTAAAAACCAGGAAAATATTCACGCATTCCATAGCATTTACATCATGCTCAGGTTTCACACTTTCTAATACATTTAGATTAATTACTGCTACTATTCTTGACAGATGGAAGGCCAGTCTTGTGAAGGTCTCTCTACCTGGACAGAGATCTCTGTCCCTCATGCACATCGCCACAACAGACAAGGCAGCTGTGGGTAAGGCCACTTGTCTGAACAGGACTTCATGAGCCACAGGATACATTTGATGAGGGCAATTATGGGGTTGGTTAGTTAGTGTGATGGGGAGTCTTGTCAAAGGTGTCAAAATGGTTTGTGCACTGGGTACCATTCTAGACAGGACCTCGGGTGGACACTTAGGGACAGAAGGGAAGGGCTTACAATGTGGATGTGGTTGGTGCATCCACATTAGCTCCTATGAAACCTGGGAAAGTAGCATTATTTCACTGGCCACATCTGCATTGCTGTTGAAACACTTCTTCCTCAAGACTGACCATGGCTTGTCTCACTATTGCCAAATCAATGTAAAGATAGCTTAGGGGTGCTTCCAAAAACTTCAGTGGCATATTATCTCTTCTCCACAGAATATTTAGTGACTCCTTCTTAGCGACTCACAGAGAGTTTTTGTTCTCAGAGAAAAGGAAAAATTAGTTCTGCCAACAGAAAAGGTATTGCTGTAGTCAGTTAGGCTTACAGTGAAAGTCAGACACAAGAGATCTCTCGTCAATGCAACCTAAAAGTAAAACTTTAATCCAGTTATGCTACCCATACTTAGCAAGCCTTTGGAATGCTTTTGAATGTTAGTTATACTGTGACAAACATGTCAGGCCCTGGGTTCTAGATGGCATCTAAATTAGGACCTTAATAAACCTAAAACATCTGCAATGAAACTTGAAGTGATGCAATGATTTCAGTGGATCCAGCAGATAGAAAGTCAAGACTAATGAAAATGAAATCATGTGCCTACTACATAGGCGGGTTACCTACAGGTCAGTTATTTAAACTGTTCTCAATGGCTTGGCAGCATGTCCACACTGCCTGGAGCTGACCTCAAACATAACATGAGGCACAGCACCCCAGGGCAGAGGGAGTGACCATCAGGTAAGGATCCCACCTCCCAGGCTGGGTCATAAAGTACAACAGTCCCATTCAGCTGTAACACAGTCCAGGCAGAAGAGTAACACAGTGGCCCCGGACAGCAGGGTGAGGATAAAAACACCAATATGGTACTTGATTGCCATCTAACATCCTCTAGGAGTTTTTTTCCTCAGACATTTCATTTGTCAGGAATTAACAGAAAA
The DNA here is from genome assembly GCF_000700745.2 of Antrostomus carolinensis. Taxonomy (NCBI): domain Eukaryota; kingdom Metazoa; phylum Chordata; class Aves; order Caprimulgiformes; family Caprimulgidae; genus Antrostomus; species Antrostomus carolinensis. The sequence goes on from NW_010312782.1 coordinate 1,312, forward strand.
TGTACTCCTTTCTTTGAAGTGTTTTTCCTTCTTTTGATACCTACTGGGGATGTGTAAAAGCAGAGGTGCCCTTGTCTTAGCCAGTGTGGTTTCTGTGCACTGTAACATCCACTGCTATCCTTTTACATAAATGCATTCATCCCCCTTGAGGGAAAAAATGCTAATCGATAATTTTCAGAAGTGCTTCGATGTGTATGCATGGATGTAGGTACTTAGCTTTAGTCTGCCATATTTGAAAATATTGATCCAATCTGTAAAGGAAATATAACACTCATGGAGTAAGAAACATTATATATTAAACATTGGTTTGTTTCTTTTACCATTTAGAAATCAAATTGCTATGTTAAAAATCGGTAAGAAAGTAAATGAAAAATCATTAAAAGGGGCTGAAGATTTCCTTTCACAAAGGATTTTGAAATTTTTGAAATGTGTATGTTGAACTCGTCACCAAAGGAACTTAGACAAACGATAGAAATTCACCAAAAGAAATCTTGACCTGCATTTAGTCTAACTTGGACTCACACAGGAATTTCACTTTAACAAAAACCTGTAGGTTCAGTGTTCTTTATTTTCTTAATGAGAAATTTAAGCAGATCATCTGCTTATGTCAGGAATTTCTCATTTCCTCTGAAATAGTACTTTGGCAAAACTGAGGTGATATTGTGAAATATTGCTTTGACAGTACTGATTTTTTTTTTAATTCAGAAGTGTCCTGTCAGGTGTGTTTTTTTCAATCACTTTGGATGTGACTAACTTTTATAACACATTTTTTTCCTGACTACCTGCTTTTTATAGTCATTACGATATCCAGGCTGATTTCACAGGCAGCATGTGGGAACCTGGCCTTACAGGCAGGCAAAAGGAAAATCTGTCACTGTCTTCAGTATGGCAAGTTTTTTCCATCTACAGTTCCTGGAGCTCTCTCATTCTTGGCTAGGCAATTACTTTTTTTAAGGATTTTTTTTTTTTTTTTTTTTTTTTTAAATAGAAAGGTTTTAACAGTTTCTTGTACATTTAAAATGTGAACATTGTGGGTTCATCTTAGGAGAGGAGCAGAAGTTCAAGGCAGTTCTGCATGATCTGAAGTGATGCTGCATCCCAGTTACCAAGTATTATGATGAGTGCCCAGTAACAGGAAATCTTTGGTTCTCTATCTGTATCTGATAAAATCCTTTCAATATATTCCTATTTCTTGACATAAAACAGTGGAATATAGGCACTTGATAAAGCACTGAGATATCCTGGAAGAGTACTGTGGTACCAAAAAACTCCTCTGCCCAGCTAGGCTGAGTTCCTGGTTGCTGTCACTTGTGGGAATTCTGATATGCACTGCCAGGGGTTTGGAAAAAACAGTGATGAAGAATGGCAGGCAGGTCAGGCAGTAGCTACTGAAATAGCTGCCCTACAAGGAGGGATTGGTGTGTCTTTTTGACCATGACAACTGTCTTCAAAATCTTGTAGCAAATTCCCAGGCCAAGAATATAGGTGTTTTTTCTACACATTTTCACTGCCGCAGCCGTGAGATTTGAGTTTAGATTGTTAGATAATATATTCAAAACGAAACTACTGGAGTCAGCTGAGAGTCTCTGAGATGAGATTTAGCTGAGGCTGAAGTAGTTTAATCAAATTTTTACCTTCACTTTAGTCTTTCAGTAAAAAGAAGGCTTTTTCCCCAGGGTATATCACGTGAAACCAGTGACTGCAAATTTATTTATGAGACTTCATAAAAACTGTGCAAACTTAAAAAAAAATAAATTATTAAATTCATGACAATAGAAATCAGTATAAACTTCAGATGATGCAAATAAGGAGTTCCATAAGTGTACTCTAGAGACTTTTCTTACGCTGGGTGGTGATTTATTTATTAAGTTTTTGTCCATTTATGTCATCTGCCAGTAAATCTCCGGAGTTCTGTCTGTTGTTCTAATAATGGGACCAGGACTCATGTAAATTCAGAGAAAATACATGGTTGCAGCTTTCTAAAATGGGGAAATGAGGGATTTCTTAACAGACTGTCAAGCTAATCTTCTATCCCTGTTTACTCAGTCCTTGATGAAACCATACCACTGTGGTGCCAAACAGAAAGTGAGTTGTGATTATGAACCTCTTTTTAGAGCTTGCTGGCAATGAGCCTAGCTCTGACTATCATCTTCTCTTACAGAGACATCCTACCTTCAAGAGATGATGGTGTCTTTTGTGTGCTGCACCAGCACTAGGAGGCAGGATTAGGTATGCACATATAACACATATTTTTATAGAATATCTCAAACACCTGATCTAGTAGATGAAAATGTTACGCAGAGCAGTCTTACCAGGAATGCTATTAAAAAACCATCTGAAGCATTGATAGGTTAAATGATTTGTCTAGGTTATATAGGAAAATTGTGTGAGACTCAAGAACTGCCTTGATCCCTCCAAATTAACAAAATTATCTTATTCACAGACAAGCCTCTAGAAGAGATTAATCTAAATGCTAGGTAGTGGAAAATAAATTCCACTGCTCTTGTTTTCTCTCTCCATGTAATGAATACTTTGTTCACCTTTTCCTTCTTTCCTTACATGGCTGAAAGTAGTGCATGTTCAGCTGTACCTTGCTCCTCACGGGTACGTACTGTTTGTTCTGCATACCTTCAGCAGCTGTCACAAACGCCCATCAGCAACTGTTTATGTGAAGCTATTATTATTATTTAGTTAAAGATGTGACACATAACGTCAAGGATGAACACTGATGAGAACAGCAGGCTGTCAGGTACGGATTCAATAGGCTCAGGACTGCTCATCTGGAACCCAGGGCACCACGAGGTCAAGTACTTCCCCTTATTCAACCACACACAATACCCCTGGCTGCTCTGTATTTTTTGTTTCAAGTGTTTTCTGTCTTTGGTATTGGATTGTTTCACCAACAATCATGGTATAAGAAAAGGTTTGAAGTGAAGAGTTGCCAGGAAACATTGTTGGAAAGCTTGCAGCGTAATTCTTGCGCTCAGATTGAAGGGATGACAATGGAACATTTCAAACTGCAGATACAAGGCACCCCTGTGCTCCTCTGACAGGCAGGCAAAGCTATGTCAGGTCTCTGCAGTTTTCTGTAAGTAGATAGAGGTGACACCTTCCTCAGGAAAAGGATGTCAATTAGTAAAAATACAGGTAGAGAGGCAGCGTGTAACAGTGGAATTTTCTAGGGCCTTCTTTATGGGAGAACTGAAGTGTGTTGATGAGCGGCATCATGCCTGACTGGTGGTGCCCCTTGGGACAGTAAGAATTTTAATGGCTGTTTGAGTTACTTTCAGTATCAATGTTGAGATTTGCATGAAGTTTAAGAAGAAAACAGATTCTTCTCTGATCTTCTATTTTTGCAGTTTTAATCAATGAATGAGATTGCTTAGTAGACAGCTCTTCCTCTGCTGTGCTGGTAACCCAGCCCTCAGACTGATGGGTTTGAACCTGAGAACCTTCAAATGTTATTGGTCACTGGGAAGACTGTCACCAACTGTCTGCCTCCTTCAAGCTGACAACAATGCAGTCCATCAATAAAGTGCTCAGGCAAGTATGGGTTGTTTACCTGTTTCATCTAAAGTGCGTCATCCCTCTTTTTTGCTTTTGGAAAGAAACATGGGTCCAATCTGTCATAAAGCTCTGAAGAGTGAGCTATAGCCCACATAGCTATATCTTGCTCATTGCTATGGTATTTTAATATTTTACTGGACTCTATAATGGATGAAAGCGAGCTACTGAAGCCTGTGTTTTTTTCTCTAAATTCAGCAGATACTGGAAAGACCAGGAGGCACCTCCATTCCTTTTTATAAAATGAAGGAGACACAGAGAAAATTAGTGAAGAGACAGGAAACAGTTAAAAATAGTAGCTATGTGAGTTCTCAAGCAAAAAAAAAAAAACCCAAAAAAAAACCCAAACAAAAAAGAAAAAAGCACAGTTTAATGGCAGGAAGTGGTTCTTCAGGGAACAATTCTCCCAAGCTCTTGTGCCATTTTTAGCCTTGATCACCTAAGCAGAGCACAGCAGCTGTCGAAGGACCCATGCAGGCTGCTGGCTCCACAGGAGACACACAGGCACATTGTCAGTCAGTCTGAGGAGGAAGGGCACCTGCATGTCTCCAGGGAGGTGATGCCTCAGAAAAGGTAGGTATAGAAGACGTCTGTAGAGGATTACAGATTACTAGATAGTTCCTCTAGGAAATCTAGAGAATATTTTCTCTCTTGTTGCCCATTAGGAAGCATTGTCCTGTGCTTTTGTTACAGTTAGAAACAAAACCTCATCTTGTGTCAGGGCAGCTGCAGTGCTGGCTGTTCTGGTGTCGTGGTTTAACCCCAGACAGCAACTCAGCACCACACAGCCACTCACTCACTGCCCCTCTGGTGGGATGGGGCAGCGAATCAGAAGAGTAAAAGTGAGAAAACTTATAGGTTGAGATAAATACAATTTAATAGGTAAAGCAAAAGCCTCACGTTCAAGCAAAGCAAAACAAGGAATTCATTCACTACTTCCCATCAGCAGACAGGTGTTCAGTCATCTCCAGGAGAGCAGGGCTCCATCACATGTAACAGTTACTTGGGAAGACAAACATCCCCCCCTTCCATCTTCTTCCCCCAGCTTTACATGCTGAGCAGATCATATGGTATGGGATATCCCTTTGGCCAGTTGGGGTCAGCTGTGTCTCCTCCCAACTTCTTGTGCACCCCCAATCTCCTTGCTGGTGGGGTGGTGTGAGAAGCAGAAAAGTCTTTGACTCTGGGTAAGCCCTGCTCAGCAGTAGTGAAAATGTCTCTGTATCATGAAGACTGCAGCACAAAGCATAGCCCATACTAGCTATTATGAAGAAAATTAACTCTACCCCAGCCAAAACGAGCGCATCTGGCTAGCAAGAGACAAGGTGAGGTTGTACACCTACACCATGTTGTCCAAAACACGGAGGGTGCATTTGGATGGTGCGAGAGCCAGCCCTTTGGTTTGCCCCACAGGGGGCGAGGGAACAAATGCAGCTCACCCAAAGCCAGCCATTACTGAGGCCTTCCCACCACTCTCCCCAGAAGACAAGTATGTCTTCAGCCCTTTCCACTGAAAACAACTGCAGCAAAAAAGCGCGAATAGCTCAGCAGAAGGCCAAAGCCTGGGTGTGCTCCCAAGCGCAGGGTGAATACAAGTTACTCACAGCTGGGTAGGCTGCTAATCACTTAGTGGAAACATTTCTTAATTATGCAACAGGCAGCCTTAAATAACCTCCTAGGAAAAAAACAGAGACTTCCCTCTTGTTGCAACACCTTCCTAAAGAGGTAGAGAAGCACTGAGGGACTGCAGAGACAGGCAACCACCATGAAGCCCTGTGGGCTGTGGTGCAAGGGGGAGGCCAACAAGAATTGTGCAGTGGCATGTCAGGCCCTTGGGGCAGACCAGGGATGGCTGCTGGTCAGGGAGCAACGTGCTTGTTTGCAGGGGGGAAGACAAAATGCAGCAGGCAGACGGGCAGGCTGCTGGCCAAGCAGGCAGGAGGAGGCAGTGACAAGCAAGGGGGAGGCAAAATATGGCTAAAAGAGGAACTGGGAAGGAGAATCTACCCACAAGGAAAGTCTTCTCAGCCAGCAGCGTGACAGCACTCTCACTGCATGATGGCGGGCAGCTGTGCTGACCCTGGGCACTGCCCTGATGCCCTGGCTGCCTTGGCGTCCTCAGCACACCCAGTCCCATCCCGTCATGGGCAAG
>NW_010312782.1:7061-13044 GCF_000700745.2 Antrostomus carolinensis
GTGGAGACATCGGGATGCCAGAGCAGATGGGAGACCATGCATGCAACGAAGCTATGGAGATCCACCAGCCCCTGGAAGCTGGTGGAGTAGTGGGAACAGAAGGCATTGTTTGAGGACATCAGACAAGTATGCATGACGTGCTGCTCCAGTCAGAGGCCTGCTTCCCATCTGACATCTTCCAGCAGCAATGACTTTTGAAATGGATGGAAGCACCCGTGACATTTTGGAAAAATATGACAATATTTTCGTGTTGCTTGGAGAGATGTGGCTGGAGATAAGATCTGTGTCTAAAACAACTCATCCTGAGGTGAAATAAAGAAACACTGAGACTTCAGTACAAGCATTTGCTTGTACAAGCATTTGAAGATACATAGACTCGTGTGAAGAGCACCTAGATAAAGTGTCTGAGGAATAAGAATCATATTCATGTGAAAAAGGAAGAGGTTGTATGAATCATGATATACTTCCAACTTAGATTTTACAGTAGTGAGATTTTAGGGAGGAGAGATGCCATCTAAAAGTTGTCAGAATTTGTTTTTAAAACACGTATCTGTGGAAATCCTATGCTTTGAACAACAACAAAAAAACTTAAAGAAATCACAATAAACCATTTTGTTTAACAAAACAGCTGTGCAATCTACCAAACCCTGATGACAACCCACATTAAATCTGTACAGATAAGACATCACCAGTGGCTCGTTTCCCCTGTGTCTCACTGGCAAGGGGCGGGGAGGAGTATGTGTAATTAGTACCCAGGGGAAAAGTAGGGAACGTCTGTTGAAGAAATCTCTCATTACTCTCAAGTGGGTATTGATCAAATTAAATCAAATATGCTTTTGTACTCATATTCCTCTGGGTAGCAGAATCTAGAGATGGTCCAAGCAGAAGTAGTAGTGGAGCTGCTGGGTGGCCTGGTGGTACAGCATCCCTTCCTCCCACCCACCCTGCATGCCTGGAAGGGTGGAGGATGTGGGGCAGGGGGAGACCCTCTGCTGAGATGAGCCCATGCACTGCATCGCCAGTGGGCATAGAGGACAGCCTCGTCCAGTCTGGGTGAGTATTGAAGGGTGATTTTTTTTTTTGTTAAGATTCTCACATGTGGTCTTTGATTAAGCTAGAAGTAGGAGGACAAAAATTAGTATTTGAAGGTTGGAAAAAATCACCTGTCACTTGTTCAGGAAACACAGGTTATTCTGTGACTGTGCAGAAGTTTCTGGGTGTGGTGTGACTTATCTTTTCCCGTTTCTCACTGTTATTCAGTGAGATGATGGCTTTTCAATTGCAATTATTATCTTTACATGATAAACTTAGTTCTGGTGACAAGATAAATACGTCGTAAGCAAGACCTCATTTTCCTTTCTATGGGTTTCTTTGGTTAAATAACTTCTGTTAGTTATGGAGGAAAGCAAGGTATGGTGTAAATACACCCCGTCCTTTTATCCAGCCTTTCAGTAATATTGTATTATGCCAGGTAAAGACTTAATGTTAAGGTTTTTATATTATGTACAATGATATTGCAAAAAGCTTAAGTTATTTTGGCAGAGATCATTTTACAATGATAAGCTGTAGTGTCAAAAAAAACCCCAACACAACAAAGCAACAAAACTGTCTGCTTTCCCTTTCTTCACCTTGATCACAATTTTTCGGGGAAAATTATTTACACAAAATTTTTCCTCTTAAATTTGTAATAACAGTTCCCTTGACATTTCAAAGCCTGGCAATATTTAGAGCATTGATACTCTGGTTCATTTGCTGTGAGCAAGGCTAAGCGCAGTTCTGCACATTGGTCTGTCCTGAACAACTGGTGTGGTATAAATGTGACCATCCACCCTCACGCCTCCAGATGTCTAGAGGTTCATTATGAGAAAAGCTGAGATGAATGAATCAGAAGTTAATGGTCAAAGAAGTTGTGTCCTTGTGGGTGACTGGGGTGGTGTCAGCTGTTAGAAACTCCCACCTAGCTCATGCTTCACCGCGCAGCTTGGGTAGGGGTGAATGGCTGGGCTGGGCAGGAGACCCACTGCTGAGGTGTTCCTTCCTCCCATGCTGGAAACACACTTTGTTTGGGGACTTGCTGAGACATTTGCTTTTAAAACGCACAGAAAGTGTGACAAAACCTGGAAAAAAACCCCAAACAAACAAACAACAATAAACCAAAGAGATTCTGCTAGTTTGTGTTTATGGAAGCAGCAGATAAAGAGATTTCAAGTAGTTTTGCCACACATCCTAAAGATCCTGGGCCCTATTTTGTGTGGTGAGGGGGAAACTGATGGAGGCTGCATTGAGCTTGGGGTGAAACCAAGCTGTAATGAGCCAACTTCCCTGGTTTTCCACTTTGCCTTGGTCATGCTGGAGAGCCTAAGCGGAACCTCCAGCTCCTGCACCCAGGGACCACCCGGGGTATTGCTGGGTAAGGACCAATGCCCCAGCCTGGGTGAGTATCCTGCTGGGAACCACCTCAGTTTAAGAACATGTGGACCTCAGGGTAAGGCGGCACCACTGGTGTTTGCTGGGATACAAAAGAGATGGAGAGAAGGAAGGAAATGGAAATTCTGCCTGAGGTGTGCTGCTGCTCTCCCAGCACAACCAGACCTCCTGAGTACCTGGACACTGGTGTGAACCCAGAGAGTACCTGCCAGCCTGCACCTGAGAGACAGCTGGTGCCCTTCCTCTTGGTAACTAACTCATTTTAAAGAGGCAACCGGGTAATATCCTGTAGTCACAAATGGGAAACCCCCTCTTTGCAAATGACCTTGCCAAAGAGCCATTTAGACTTTCCCCAGACAGAGCCTCCAGAGAGAAAAATTCCTCTTCAAACCTATCAGGTGTCAATCTGTTGGAGAAAAATGGTCCTGAGGTGTTCTCAGTCCTGCAAGTTGCAACTTGGAGTCCTTGGAGCTGAGAGGGACAGGGAAATCTGAGATAAAGGATGTTTCTCTTGAGAAAAGGCCTTAGCAGGCTTCCCTTGGGTTACCTCCAAAGCCAGGTCCAACACCAGACCACCACTGAGTCGCCAGGACCCCCAGAGAAAGAAATATCCCCTGTACAACAAAGCTTCCCATGGAGTCATGGACCTCTTTGGTCACAGCTTCCAACTCCGGCATGGGGACATCTGTGGGCTGCAGATGGACTTCAGGTTCAGCGCATCTCCTCACCCCCCAGCTCTCGGGGTCCACCCCTGCTTGGGCATTGAATGACTCTGGAGTCTCAATTATTGCATCTCTATGTAAGGCTTGGTACAAATATGTGAATTATAGTTTCTTAATTAATGCTTTCCCCTTGAAAGTTTCCAGTGACCTGATGGAGGAAACCAGTAGCACATTGTTTTCTCTTATTTAATATAGGGAAAAAAAAAAGAGTTCTTTAATTGTGTCTGCAGTTTATTTAGCCTTTGTACAACACAGCAATTGAGTAGGATCAAAAATAAAGAACATGACATTTTCCAGACTGAGGGACCAAAGGGTCCTTTCCTCAGCTGTGCTGGAGCAGCTTAGTAGCCCGAGCATGGCAGTGGAACTGAGTGGATGGTGCAGATACGTAGGAGTGGAGAATTTTTTGCATTGCCACATAATGCCAAAACCTGACAGCTGAACTCTAACCCAGCACTCTGTGTGTCATCCATTTGTTCTTTTGACATCTGACTTGTTTACAGCATGAACACTTCTCTCCCACATACAAGGACTGAAACTCCCTAAAGTCTAGCACCAGATGCCAGAAGATAGAGTGGTTTACACATTTTGAACAGAGGGTAGGTAAAAAAATTTACCTGGTATGAAACTTTTTCAGGGGTTTGACTTTGCTAATTTTTCATATGGATTAAATGGGTACACAGGGACTACTAAAAGTTAAAGACACTGGAGTGCCTTTATACTGTAGGTTATCTCCATAGGTCAATTTTTGCCTCAAGTCAAAAGTCTCTTGCAGTTTAGAACTGACAGTCAATGGGCTGTGTAAAATTATTAGATCTTTTCAAAGGAATACTACTTTATCAAAACAGAACATTAACATTTGTCCAAGGATGAATTTAGGAACTTTTTGGACATCTTCTCAAGTCTGGATTGCACTCACATCGAGGGAAAATCAGAGGCTGTCAAATCTACAGGCAATAAAGAATTTTTTATCATCAAATTAATCTCAACGGTAGTAAATATCTCTCCTGGAGATAATAAAATTCTAAACATGGAGGGAAAAACTGTTCAGTAAACATCCTGGTTCTGTATCTAACATCTCCCTTAAATAGGAATGTAATATAAAGTATTGTTCTTATGAAAATAAAATAACTTTTTCCTGAATGCAGCTTGCACCCACAAATCCTACAACAGTTGCTTGAAGAAGAAGGAAAACAACCAGTGTCATTCTATGTTAATTATTAGGAAACAAAGCTTCTTAAATAAACCCCATTCAATGCTTTACTGATGTCAGTTACTAGCTTGGTTTATAAAAGCAATTGTGTAGAATTTTGTGGGGGTTTTGTTTCAGTAGTGTACAATATTTGGACAGAAAAATCTATCATCTCTTGCTGGCAAAAAACCCATGCCCATTAAACTGAGAGCTGACACCCCAGCAGCATTACTAAGTCAGCAATAAGAAATCTTCTGCACATGACTTCTCTAGTGCCAGATTTGATCCCATTCGACATTTTCTTCTGCAGCCAGGAAGAAAATATTAAGTCACTACTGATAAAACACAAAGCTGACAAAAAGACTGGGAAAATAGTAAAAACAGAGGAGGCAGAGGAGGCAGTGTAAAACAGTTGGATTAGCAAAGTAGACCCACTGAAGCAAGTGCACTCTAGTACAGACAAATAACGGGTGGAGTATTATACCCTGAGAACAACAAAGAAGGTAGGGGGCACAGTGGGCAAATATCTCAATATGAGTTCACAGTTCGCTACAGGGGTAAAGGGAATGATGAAACTCATTGATGTATTAGCAAGCTCAGAGAAGAGGAGATTCTTACTCCTGTGTTTCTCGTTGCTGAGATTTTTTTCCATGCTAGTGATTCCAAATCTTTTTACCGGTACTTCCCAGGTCTCACTGAAATCACAATTTTATCTTTATTTTGAATATTTTTCCACTGCAAAGAGGGTGTTTATCCCTTGGTTATAGCAATAAGTCACTGCAAAAATAGATAAAAGCCAGCTAGATGAACTTCTCACTTGACTTCCTCGTTCATGCCACAGTGGTTTATTCTTGTCTCCCTTGATAACCTTGAAAACCTCAGAGTAAACAAGTGGGTCATCTATTTCCCCCAATTTATAACATTAACCATTGTGTAAGCCGGATACAAATTCCCTGGTACATCTCAACTGTGTTATGATTCAAAGGAGCTGAACATACTGATCTGCAGCCAGCTGCCAGCAGTGTACAGAAAACTGTGGCCCCGTACTTTTCCTTGTCGTTTAACAACATTTCAGATGTTTTGTTTTGTTAGAAAGATGAATTGATGATGGAGCTAGATAGTTCTTTGACACAATTCCATTGACTGCAAAGGAAAACCCTGTTTTCTTGAATGCATTATTAATGAGAAGAAAGGATACTTTGTCTTTGGCAACAATGCCAAGTATCTTGCTATTAACATTTACTCTAAACAGCCCTGCCCTAATATAACTGCATTTGCTCTGATTTTCGTCACTGGGAACATATTGGCACTGAACTGGGATTATTTGAGAATTCAAATACATTTCTAGAACAGTGGTAAAATAATCAAGGAAATGGTAATGAAGGGGCTTCAGTATTTAGCTGTTGTTTAGTGCAGAAACATCTGGTTCCACGTGCTCCCTTTGAGCAAGTTTCATTTTGCTTCCTTTATACCCCATGAGGTACCTGAAAGAAAACAAGACAAAGTGACTTCAAAAAAATGAAAGAGGAGTCTCAAAAGATGATACTCACTTGATCCCAAAGTTATGTTGTTAGTGGGGAGTGAGTATGTCCTCAAAGCAGACAGAAATACTAAGTATCACAGAATCACAGAATCACAGAAT
>NW_010312783.1:0-431 GCF_000700745.2 Antrostomus carolinensis
TGCATTCTGTTGTCTCGGAGACCATAGCCCATATTTTCTGTGCGTGCGTCTGGCCCTCGGTAAGTATATGGGGGTCTCAGACCCTCCAGAATATTTGAGGACCCTCTGGAGCTGGTACAGGGCATGTACCCTGCCACCTGCAAGAACCTCAGTGACTGTGGAATGAGACAAGCCCATAAAAAGGCAAGAGAAGTGAAAACCAGGTAAGAAGGCTTTTCCCACTGGACATGGGACTGGTGTGGCCCCCCCTTCCCTTCTCCCTCTCCCTTCTTCCCCCCTCTATCTATTCTTCTCCCTTTTCTTGGTTTGGGCCAAATAAAGTGACTTGGCGCTTGCCTGTGTTTTGAGCCTTAATTCTCTTCCTGGGAATATGGAGAACCTGCTCATGACCAAATACCTCATTAGACATCACTCAGGAGTTAAGCCTAGCT
>NW_010312784.1:0-2830 GCF_000700745.2 Antrostomus carolinensis
GGGGCGGTGCGGCCTGGCGGGGCGGTGCCTCCTGGGCCCGGAGGAGGTGCGGCCCGAGACGGTGTGGGGCAGCGGGGAGAGCCCGGGGCTGCCTGCGGCCTTGCCTGGCCGGTGTCCCCGGAGGGGCAGAGCGCGTTGGTTTGTAACGAGAGCGTGTGTGAAAGCGTGAACTGACGCTTGCACAACTGCCAGAATTGAAACAATTAATCGCATAATTAGTACTGCCGCAATGTACTTTTCCGCAGGTAATTGTTCAACACGCCGTGCCTACATTTTAATAATACCCCTGTAGAATTTATATTTTTCCTTGTGCTGTACGTGTTTGCTTCAGCGCAGCCCCGATGCGTAAGGCAAATTGGACGGGTAGTTACTCAAGTCCAAGGAGTGGAGACAACTTCTCTCCATCAGAGAACAGCTTGCGGTGAAGCATCTAATTAAATGTGATATATTAACTCTCTAAGAGAAGAAGTACAAAGAAATCCGTGCGTTTTAAAAACGCCCATTTCCACAAAATTTCGTCAGCATTGATTTACCCAGAGAGGCACAGAGGACAGTATGCCCTCCTAGGTATAAACGCCGCTGAGGAGCGAGGCTGAACCTCGGCTGTGATAAAGAGTGGGATACGTTATTTATTGCTGCAGATTTTTATTTTTATTTTTTTTTTACCGCAGAATCTGGTATTTGTCTAATGTATTGGGAAAGGTGGTATGGCAAAGACACAGGGTGATTTGTAATTCTGACTTCTGTTGAAACCGTGAAGAAAATGTTTATGTTGAAGAGGGACAGAAATCTCTCGGAGGGATTATAATCAACAGTAAGCAAAGCTGCCTCCGGACTGGTACATAAAATGTTCAACCACACAGCTGCCCTCATATAAACACCTCTTATTAAAACAATTCACTTCTCTTAACTAGCAAGTCCCCAAGCACCAAGGCGCACTGGTACCCAGGAAACACAACCATTGCGTGGGTGACCACTAGTTCACAAGATCCTGCAGGATTTGCCCTGTTTTGCCTCCGTGCCACCTTAACCCAAGTGTATGGAAAAGCTATATCGATATAAAAATATTAAACAAGAGAGATAATAAAACGTACAGTCCCTTCCTTTGAGTGGTGGGGTGTCCTGGGAACTTGGAGCTGGAAGTCAGCATGTCCCCACTGATGGGCTGGGACTTCTGAAGCCTACAGGGTAGGCACGAGCTGCTGAGTGGGATTTAGTGAGGACTTGACTTTGCACTTGGATACATGCTGTACACCCCTCTTATGAGAGACTGCTCCAGCTAGACTCGGAGTTTAAAATAATGGAAAAAGAGAATTTGCTGGAAGTTTGCGAGTGCTGCCACTTTGTGGTTTCCCGGAGGAAGCGTCACACCCAGCACAACCCTAGAGATGATGCCTGGGGTGTACGAGGCGTTTCTAGCATGTCCGGGGACAGGATTTCGGCTAGCAGGGTTGGCCCCACAGCCCTGAAGCTTTTTTCCAGATAATTTCTTTCGCTGATAGTCTTGCCTTTGTTTTCGGTGTCTGGCCTTGCCTGCCAGGGTGGAGTTTCTAGCCTGGCACTGCTCTCCAAAGAGAGCAGCGTCCCACCTCAGTGCCACATCACACAGCCCTGTGCTATCTGGGCCGCGGCTCCAGGGAGCTGGTCACAGGGACCTTCCTGGTGAGCACAGCCAGGACTGCTGTGACGCCCACGATGATCTGCACCTCCATTAACAAATGAGATACCTACACCACCATGTTTACTCTTGAAAATTTTGGTCTATACTTCCGTACTACCAATGCAAGCAGTTGCTTTATCTCTAGAAAGTGTAAGAACACAGGAAAAAAACTTCATTGAAGTATTTTTAGTATTGTCAAATGCTGTGACATTTATGGTGCATGTCCTTGGGAAGATGAATGGAGTATAAACATCCTGAGTTTATTCCGTTTACCCTCAGGAATCCAGATCTTCTGAACAGCATGAAAATAGATTTTAAAATTATTATTGCACAGAGACCTTGATCAAGCCTCTATCAGAGTGATTTTTGGAAATGTATTGTAGTAACAGAAACAGGCACCTTGTGGAAAGGAACTTGTCATTTTATAACTCCCTTCAGCATATTTCATTATGTATATTAAAATATTACAGCAAGAGGTGTGGCCTAGCACTAAGAAGCAGTGGCTGTACGGCATGCTGAGGGTTTGTTTTTATGACCATTTTATACTGTTGTGAATTCACTACATTTTGTGCTCTACTAAAAGCTTTCCCTGGAATCACTACCCGAATCTAAACCACAGAACCTAGTCATCTTCATGTGACATAGACTGAAATCTCTGATATAAATCTTAAATGTTTTTTAGCAGACAGTGTTTCTGAGCTCTGTGAGTGAAATGGAAGTGAGAATCAATCATTCAGGAGTGCTGCAGTGTAGAGTGCCACATTGCCTGGAGATATTTTTGTCCTAGACACTCAGATAATGATACAAGAATCAAGGGTTAAATATATCTCCTCCTCATGCCCATGGCACGTGAGACTTCTGTAGCCCTATTTCTGCGAGGTTTGCCTTGGGGAGACAGGTTCTCAGGGAGTCACAGGGCTGCAGCAGAGGCAGTGGAGAGGGACACCCGTTGCACACACAGGGCACATCCCCGGGGAGGCACATACTTAGCTAGAGCTGGGCCACCGAGTCCCTTCCTGCAGCATGATCTTTGACATTCAAAGAGCACGACTGGATAGGGAGGACACAGGCAATGAGCCGTATGCAGACGGCGCTACAAAACCCCAACGCTCTTCAAGGCGAGTAACGTTGATTTTCAAACGGCGCACAGAGCGAGCAGCCCTGTGCAAA
>NW_010312784.1:2875-7289 GCF_000700745.2 Antrostomus carolinensis
TCCGAAACTCTGTGATTCATTTCAGATTTATGTCTCCTAATTTAGTAGCTAAGCTCAGTGACCTGCCCAACACTGGTTTATTTCCCAGCATCTAAAGGACAGCAGATGTATTTCCTGGTTAGCTAATCTCCAAAGCCATTGCTGTTTTCCCCCTGCTAAATCGACTGTTTTGTTTATTTGAGTGAATTATTTGATTTACTAAATATTACCCTTGTCCTGGCAGCACCAACATGTAGTGTTTTCTTGTTTTATCTGTTGATTGTTAAATCACAATATGGTTTCTTATTTTCCCACAGCTGAAGAGGACTGGATCTCTTTAGAAACAAATTAAACCCAGATACTGCAGGCAGTTCCTTTAACAAGTCTTTCTTTGTGTTTAAGAAAACACAATGAAATATTTTTAAAAGCTCAGATTACACACTAAGCTCCCTTCAGCAAGTTTTAGCTAATCATTTGTAAAAACAGACTTGAAGAAGGAAAAATAATGGGAAGGCAGCGACCGGCTGGCTGCTCCCGTCAGCTGCTGCCTCTCCTGGCTCCACACTTTTGTTCCTGCAGATTCAGACTTTTCCGACCGGTCATTTTGCCCAGGTTCCTTATTACAAATATGCACTTACATGTCTTGTAGAGCATCGTCCATAGGTTCCGGGGGTTTGTGGTGTGCCTGGTGCCTGTCCAGCGGCAGGGCGGTGGGAGTGCTGTCCTCCTTGCCTGGACGAGCAGAGGTCACTGGCAAAGTTAGAGAAGCGAAAGCGAGCTGGGCGTGAGCGGGTCTGGCTGTCCCCAGCTGGCTCTCAGCCGCCGGGAACACAGACCCTGGCACAGCAAATGTGGGGCTGCTCCTTCACTGCTGGAAGTTTGCTGTTGATTTTAAGGGGTGTGTAATCAGCTCTGAAAACCAAGGTGTTTGTTTATTCAAAAGTTATGTGACTTCTTCTTTTTTTTTTTTTAAATGCTAATAATTTCTAGGATTGCTTTGCGTATAGAATGGGTAATTTTCCAGTCTTATTTATATAGTAGTATTATTATTGGCATAATCATATTTTATTTCTTCTTTGGTTAGCAGTAGATGAAGAAAAACAATTCTCTGACTCCAAACACAAAGGCAGAAGCTGTGCCACAAGTTTTCAGCCCGTTATTGCTGACCAGCTAACCCAGACTATTAGACATGAACAGAACTGACTTGGGTGAAATCATAGCCTGGAGCATCCTCAGGACTGGAAATCCCTGGTCAGTTTTAACTTCTTGTGTTTGTTACATGAGTGAATTACAGGCACCCCAATTCTGCTGTATGACAGCCTCTCCTTGGAAATTTTGACAGCGTTAGTAAAACAAGAAGATGATGCAGATGATGGAATAATTGAATACCTCTTGCTCCTGGCACAATGAAGAAGTCAGCATATAGAATAAGCCCTTGCATATTGATCATAGATCATCTGGTCAGTATTATGGAAGTTGCTGTGTTAGCTGTTTGGTTGTACGTGGAATAATCAACAGCCAGCTTCACATACATGTTCAAAACCTCATTTAGTTCAATATCTGATCCCTTGTAAAGTACAAATCAAATTATACACATGAGAAAAAACACTCAACTTTTTTTTTTTGTTTTCTAAAAACCAAAACATTGAAATTCTTTGAAGACAGGAAGCAAATAAAGCCATTTGAACATCCTTCCCTTAAAATAAGTGTCTAAATAAACAGCTGACAGATTTGGTAAACTGCAGAGCTCCAGGAAGAGAACAAAGCCACTTTGTCTACAGTGTCCTCACATGGAAGTCATCACCCCACCAGCTCAGTGCCTCATCTGACCACCATGGGCCAGGAAGGATGGAAAGGATGGTGTGCAGCCACATGCAACCCACAGGCTTTGTGAATTAAAGGCCAGCATCTGGGCACGGATTAGAAACCACTGCTCACTCCAGCTGATAGATGCAACATACCTCCTGTGGGAAACACTACTGTGAGCATTTCCATATAACCTTGACCTTGGAACACATGAGCAGTCTGAACACACACATGCTTAAGTATAGCATCAGGGATCCAGGGAACGAGCTGCTTCTGCTCTGCTTTACACCAGATGAACTTTCACTGCCTCGCTTGCTGCTGTGCCAGAGAAGTTTCATGTTTCTATCATTGCCTTAGTGTTAGTTACCAGGAACGGAGACCGCCTTTTGAAACATCTTGATGTGCAGGCTGCTGGGGGCGATACAGTGTTCCCACTGGCTGCTACGTTCTGGCTGCAGTGACAATAGCCATGGCTATTGATTGTGGAATAATTATGCAAGAGCCTTTCAACACTGGCTCTGTCAATCATCTCTCTCTCCATAATAGTCCTTAAAAAATAAGCAGAAAAGATCACCTGCTTACGTTACTGAAGGAAGAAACAAATGAGGTTCCTTGTA
This sequence comes from Antrostomus carolinensis, assembly GCF_000700745.2. Taxonomy (NCBI): domain Eukaryota; kingdom Metazoa; phylum Chordata; class Aves; order Caprimulgiformes; family Caprimulgidae; genus Antrostomus; species Antrostomus carolinensis. The sequence continues at coordinate 5,278 of NW_010312784.1, forward strand.
TCACTTTTAGGGGGACGGGATTTGATCAGATTTTACACAGACGAAAGGTGCTGCTTCACCCTGCAGCAAGAGTTTATGAAAATGTCATAGAGGAACCTCACGTTACCCTTTTTGGAGGCTGTTATCTGGCTGTTGCCTGTGGTCTGACTTGTCAAGCTGTTTCTTGTGGAGAAAAACCTGAGATGAGGTGAAACAAGTCCCAGGGACATTTTAATCATATATCCCTAGCTTTTCTGGGCTTTTGCTCATCCATGAGTTATCTCAACCTACTCCCAAACCAAAAAAAGTTCTTAAACTTCTCAACAGTTTTAAAATGTGCTGAAGATGAAACAGTCCTATAGAAGCAGTCAGGTGTAGCCACCTTTCTGAAGTAAGCCAGAGGAGCATGCAGAACTTGGTTCTGCCTGGAGGTCTTCCCCCTGCAAGGTGCTCGTTGTGACTTTGCTTTCTACTCTTTCCTCAGATGTTTTTTCTGGGCACAAGAACTACTGCAATATGGTATTTAAATACAGTGTAAATTCTGCAGATATTTAAATACAGTGTAAATTCTGCAGATAAATACAGTGTAAAATCTGCAGATAATAACCTGCAGATCCATCTTTATGTGGATCTTCCCTGAAACTTCAGAACACTTAAGAAATCCCTAAACAAAATAAAATATGTATCACAGTTTAACAGCTTCTTGCCAAGCTATCAACATTATGAAATGAGGCAACTGTAAGTCATCTCAAAAGCTACTAGCTGCATGTTGCCAAATTTTCTTCTTGGTCCTTCCAAGCAGAAGATTCAATTACATCTACCATTTAATTAAAGTTATTAAAAAGTTGTACTGCATGACATTGTTTTTAAAAAATAAATAGTTGCAAAAGCCATTTACATCTGACAATAAGTTATAGCAGATTCATTTAGTTACTCTGTTTCCAAGACGTCACTGATGACTGGGATGTTTTGGAAGCAAAATTGTTGGAGATCTTTGCCCCAAACCATCAGTCATTGATAGCCTGTTCTTGCAGCCGATGTCTGGTGTAACCAGAGGGCTCCTGCTTTCCTGTGCCGTGCTGTTTTAGACCAGTGGTATTGGCCACCTCCTGCGGGTTGTCACGTTCCATCAGTTTCACAGTCCTGCCTCTTTTCTGGGTCCTGAGATTCTCAGAGAAACTTTGAACACTACTAGCACATAAACAAAAGTCACACTGACAGCAGCAGAGCACGTTGAGCAAAACAGCATCTTTAGAGACTTCCAAGATGACACCCAAGGGGCAGGTGACCAACAGAGGGCCTCCATGTGGCCAAAGGCCCCATGAAAGCAATGTTAACCCTACAGTAGATACTCTGGTGTCCACCCCAAGCTTTACTGCTCCATCCAGATCAAAATGTAGTCTTTCCCTTTCTTTCAACCACAGAAGACGTGTCAAGGTCATACATACATTTGACAGCTTCAAGTATTTGTGAGTCATGAGACAGGCCTTGCCCAAATCATGTCATCACCATCAAAGAAACTTAAGAGACTTGTGTGTTTTTTCTGTTGTTTGACACTTCAGGACTGAGGCTTCTCCCTTCAAATACAAGTGTGAGACACACCGTTTAAAATTATTTAAATAGAAGCTGTGATTTTCACATATTCATCCAACTCTACCTTTGTGGCTTAAGAAAATAAGAAATATCACAAGACTTGTGACAAAAATCACAGTGTCTGGCAACACTATACTCTGTGATATCCCACCAGTACCAGTAGATGTTCCCCACAGGAGATGCTTCTATGAAGACCTACCGCTGCAGGTCCAGGGTTCAGTGGGTTTCCCCACAGAGCACTCAGCACTTCCCAGGCTCAGGCACCCCAGGTTTCCAGCATGGCAAATGCATTTTCCTTTATTTCATAGAATCACAGAATCCCAGACTGGTTTGGGTTAGAAGGGACGTTAAAGCTCATCCAGTTCCAACGCCCCTGCCATCAGCAGGGACACCTTCCACTAGACCACGTTGCTCAAAGCCTCATCCAGCCTGGCCTTCAA
>NW_010312784.1:7420-20854 GCF_000700745.2 Antrostomus carolinensis
TCACTCCCTGCCCTTGGCCAAAGTCCCTCCCCAGCCTTCCTGGAGCCCCTTCAGGTACTGGGAGGCCGCTATAAGATCTCCCCGGAGCCTTCTCCAGGCTGAACAGCCCCAACTCTCTCAGCCTGTCCTCACAGCAGAGCTGCTCCAGCCCTCGCATCATCCTCGTGGCCTCCTCTGGACTCACTCCAATATGTCCATGTCCTTGTGCTGTTGGTGTCCCCAGCACTGGAGGCAGCACTCCAGGTGGGGCCTTACGAGAATGGAGCAGAGGGGCAGAATCCCCTCCCTCCACCTGCTGCCCACGCTGCTCTGGGTGCAGCCCAGGACACGGTTATTGGCCTCTGTGCTGCCAGCGCACGTTGCCGGCTCATGTTGAGCTTCTTGTCCACCAGCAGCCCCAGTTTCAAAGAATGAATTTGCATTTAAAGGGAAGTAAGGATCAGATACCTTCCTACTGCAAAGGGTATGTCAGCTGGCTTAAAAATCATTCCCTGTTTAGTATTTAGCATAAGATCTTAAAAACTATCTTTTGCTTTTCTGCAAGCAGTCAAAGCTGAACAACAGCCCCATGCAACAGCCTCAGCAGAGTTGCTTGCTCTAGGAACTCAGGTTTAAAATACAGGGTGAGGGAATGCAAATCAGCAATTGCTCTGATAAACACTCTTGCCAGCTTTTAAATCTGTGAAGAATTATCCTGTCATACTGGAAAGTACATCGATTAAATTATAAACACCCATGCAGGGAGGGGGCTGTCTCGTGCTTGTTTATGTCATTTGTAGCATTTTAACCTGTTCTTTAAGTGCAACCCATCAATTCCATAAAATACACAAGGAAATGCAAGTCTTCTGTAGCAGACATGGGAGCCTGAATCCATCTGAAACCACTGGCCGGCAAACATTCAAGGGTTAACTTAATGGATACAAGTTTTTAAATGTCTATTTTAGATTCTCAGCTGCTTTCATCTCCTTCCTGCACAGCACTTTTTTTCCTTCTGACAATAAATAATGTTTACATGAGCAATAAAGCTAACTCTAGGGGGTGCAGCCGTCATAAACTAAGCACAGTCCGGACGGAACTGAGCCACAAATCTTAGAAAAACAGTATGGGTGTTGTTTCCTTATCATCCTGTAACTTTGCTGCTTCTTGTGTTAGACGCTTAAATAAGTTATAGTAATCCAGTGTTCTGGCACAGCCATGGTACGTTTATCTACCTTCTCTGTTGCTTCCCATGCCTATCAATGTCCTTGTCATCTCAGGGTTTTTCTTTTCCCCGTCAAAGGTTACTCAGATTGGCCCCACCTGTAGAACAGGGTAACTGGGCTCCCTCCTCACACAGTGTATTGACCCAGACATCCCAGCAAGAGAATTTATTTCACTCAGTGACTTGCAATCATATTATTGCGTTTTAAAGTTACATGATAAAATCAAAACACCAGGGAGCTAAATCATGAAATCCAATTAACATCCAATCACAGAGATATGGAAGAAGAAGGAAATTCAAAAGAGCTGCAGAGAGGCAGGACCAAGCATAACTAAGTCACCCTACACACGTGTACTACTTCTAAAACCTCAGGCAGGATGTTACTAGCAGAACAGAACAGTTCTGTCCTGTGCCATCAGCTCCGTTTAATCCAAGGCTCAGATGTGCCTTCTTTGCAAATTGATTCTTTAATCACTTGTCCTACCCTCTTTCTGGGTAGCAGAGAAGAACCTTCATTCTGATATTTCTTCAGGTTCTCTACTCTCCCCTCCTTAAAGTTAGATTTGCCCTTTCCCATCTTCTAAGATCTCTCTTGTTCCTTCACAGTTTCCTGCAGCTGTATCACTGATGGTTCAAGCATTGCTTAGCTAATTCCTTAGTGCTTTAGGATTAATTTCATCACGGAATCAAGTCTATCTTAATATTTGTGATCTTTTACTTGCTTTATTCTGGGCTGCAACCCCAGTCCTGTGTTAAAATTCATTGCATTAACCAGTGACCTTTTCAATGCTGCCTGATCCAAAGTAGACATTAAGTGGTTGTCATCTCTGGGTCCATTTTTGCTTTTCCCAAGAAATCCCTTATCTGTAGTTTTCTTTTCTGTTTCTTCCACTGTATTTTTGTCTTTCATTTCCCTTGCTTGCTGTAACTCACATTACTTCTCACCTTTCTGAACAGCTCCACTCACCTCTTTTTGTGCTGTTCCTCAGTCATCTGCCATATTTCAATTTTTTTGTGTTTTTCCACTCTGATTTTCATGTCCTCAGAGTTCTTGAGGCAGCTGTATCCGATTTTTGCTGTCCTCTGCATTGGGTTTGTCTGGCATGCCTTTAAACAGTCTCTGCTAGCGACTGCCAGCTCTTCTGTGCTCCATCTATCAGATTGTTTCTGCATAAATCCTTTGTACTTGTTATCTCAGTATGTCAAAATTTGCCTTTTTGAAGTCCATTTTCCTTATTCCACTGCTCTTCTTCCTTTCCCATGTGATGTCACTTATTTTCACATTCACCCAAATGTCACTTTTGATTTTTAACAAGTTTTTCCCTGTTACAGTCAGAAGCAACTGCCACCCCGCTTCCCACCACCTTCGAAATAAAGCAGTCACCAAGACGTATGTCCAAACTCCTGACAGTTGTAGACTTTTTCAGCAGAGAATTACACAAAGTCACCCAATATGAGAGATGGTTGTTATTTCCCTGAGTAAACTCCTGCCACCGCCTCCTCCTAACTGCAGAGTCAGCGCTGCCAGCCCAGCAGCCAGTGCTCTATGCCCCTTCTCCCTTCCTCTTCCATCCACAGACAGGAACTTCTTTGCATTTAATTCTAATGTCCCAGCCGTATGTGCAGGAGCATCTCAGATGTTTGCATGGTTTTCCCAGCCTTTGTTCCTCTCTGTGCTCCTTTCACACATTTAGTTTTTCTTTCCATCCACCTGCGGACTTTCACCGCTGGTGCTGTTCAAGCCTTTGCTCTCCATCAGGACCCAGGGGTGCTTTCCTCTGGCAATGGAGCCCGACCATTCCCAGCTGTCCTGCCAGAAAGCTCCACACCAGTAGTGAGGAAGAGCTGCTGCTGTGACAGCTGGAGCGCACAGCTTTGTGCAGAGATTTCACACCCTTGCAGCTCATTTTCTGCTTGAGGCCAGGCTGCCAGGGCCTCTTAGGGACTGCCTTGCACCAAGGCTTTGTAATGTGACTTCTCAGAAACTTTCCGACCCCTTTGCATCCTCCTAAATGTTGCCAGTGACCCTGTGAGCTGCCTGGCGTGGCTGCAGCCAGGCTGACCGTGCCTGCAGCCCACGGGACAGGCAACAGAGACGGTGCCAGCTGCAGGCACAGCCAGAAGGAAATGCTGCACGTGGGGTGCAAGAGCACATCTGGGTACAGAAGCTGGATGGGTCTGGCAAGGTACTGAAACACTTCAGGCAAAATGGTTCACAGCACATATATGTCCCGATAAACACTGGCTAGTATTAATTTAATGAACTGAAAACTTAACTGGAACAAGTGTTGAGAAGTATATCTGTTCTCCTTTTTGCAGCACATACTGGCAGCCTGTTGCAATGTATAGAAGAACTGAGCTCAGTAGGAACAAGAAAAATCTTTGCTTCCATACAGCTGAAGTCCAAGCACGTGTCTTGGCACTTGTCTAGCCATCTCTGCCGAGTATGGCTAGGATGGAACAAGGCATTTCCAGGCCTGTCAACAAACTACAATAATTTGAATTTCAAAACTGAAACTTTGGAACAGAAAGTCTGAAGAGGATACCTGATTCATAAGGAGTGGGATATACAATAAAACAATTACTGGAGTTTGCTATAAAATCATATTTCCACTATGACAGGAATGTGACAATACCCAGTAGACAGCTGATGGCAGGAGAATAAAAAAGGCTTCAACTTCAACAAAAATAACTATCTTGTAACTATAAGATACACGTGTGTACATATCAACAGCAGAGTAAGAGCCATATCAGGTACTTAACTCTTCAAAATGGATAAACCAAGAAAAAAAACCCCAAAACAACTTGTTTCCTCACACGCGAACAGATTAATGATAGGAAAAGAAGGCAGGTTTCCAAAAAACTACATCACCCCTTTATTTAGCGTGCTCTCACAGAGATGCTGCAGTGATCACCCGAGCCACGCTGCTCCCGGGCTGTGCTGCTTCCCACCCACAAGGTCACACATGGGCTGCTCTCACTCTGCGACCCACGCACCAGCTACAGCAGGTCACTGGTGTGCTCCTGGCGGGGCAAAGTGAGCGGAGTAAGGCAGCGTGTCCCTCCGGACGCTCTCCCCTCTCCCACATCCTGGTGGATCTGGAGATGTGCCTCTGCTGCACCCAGTCTCACACGGTCTCTACACGTGGAGCAGATGAATTAAACAAAAAGGCCTTCCTCATACAAAACAATGGGGGCTTTTAATTAAAAAGAAAATTTTATTGTAGTTCTAACATACTACTGTGTAAAAATATGGGGGATTTTTAAATTCTGAAATGCTTACAAAAAAACGCTCTTTAAAAGAAGGTTGCAATCTTATGGATGTGTAATTATCATCAGTGACTTTGTATGAGGCAAATATACAAACTGGCTACCACTTCTCTCTACATGTACAGAAGAATGACATTATGCTTTTGTCATGGTCACAATACATAGCACACCACAGGGAATGGCTATGGACTGCCAGCTCAACATTCATTTTGTAATTTGTATCAGACCTCGACGCATTTCTGTTAAATAACCATCATTGGAATATAGAAAACTTTCAAATTCATATGAATAATTAACTTTCTATGTTCTCTTTAAGGCACATATTTCTGTCCAAATTTCATTTTGGTCCAGAGGAGCGACTGTGTTTCAAACACCAGCTATCCGGGTATCTGATGGCTCGGTTTGTTATAACTATCCTTATGTCCATAGACTTCAACAACATGTATTGAATTCACTGTCTGTACTGCGGCGTTGTGTCCTGGTACAGCTTGTTTCACAGCTGCACTACTGCTCTTGGTTAATTTAGGCAGATGATCGTTGTCTCTGCAACACCCAGGAGCTATGATATCCCGTGTCCACTCCTCCTGGAACCTGTAAGCACAACGGAAACAGTTATTTCTGTTTCATTTGCTCTTGTGAGGATACAGAACTTTCCAATCCATCTTATTTGCACATCAGGCATTTTGCAAACAACTTGCACTGTACCATACGGACTCACTTCTAGCATTAAAACCAGTTGGCATCAGTGGGGCAAATAATTGTGTCTCCATAAAAGCTGATGCAGACCTTTAAAAGACTTGTGAGCTTGGTTTTATTTGGGGTTGGGGCAGATGTTATTTGTTTGTTTTCCATCAAATGAGTCCCCAGTTTCGTTTTAATGCTACACTATCTGGAGAATATTACTAAGAACACTCGAATGCTGAGACTGGGGCAGAAGGAAAGTCCTTGCTTGGTTAATGGAGCACTGTTGGGAGCACAAGAGCCAGCTGTGCTCCATGGGGTTTGAGGTGGTATTTGCAGAGCTGCCAGTGATGCTGATGCAGCATAGTCACATCGTGGCTTGTGCTAGCCCTTGATTTCCCAACCTGGCTATTGCCCAGCCCTCCCAGAAGGGACCGCAGGCTGGGATTCCATATTTGCCAGCTGTGTGTATGCAGCACTGATGGTCACTGATCCATCCTGTGCCCAACTTTCTACACCAGGAAAGGAGGGTTTGCCCAGCCAGCCTGGGCTACTGACCCAGATGGCAAACAGCCCAGCAGTGGATGGCGTGGGCAGAGCAGCAGTGGCAGGCAGAGGCAGCAGAGTGGCTGAAAAAGATGCTCAGTAAACTACACACAGCTCATGCGGGGAAACGCGGACGGGACCAGCTTGTTGTTGAACTCTGCTGCAAGAGGCACAATGGATGTAGTGGGCTTTAAGCACATGGCTCTGCAAACCAGAAGCAGGTAAGACAGAGCTCTTCTGGGTTTGTGTCAAATTGGGCTTTTGTAAAATATCAGTTATCCCACAGCAGCTGCTTGCACGTGGGGCAGATGCTGAGAGTGCTTACCCCACATTCACAGCAGGTGAGCTCACGTGGCTCCTCCAGCTTCCTCTGAAGCCGTCACTGTTGGCCACTGAAAGCAGCAGCCTGCACACCCACATCCACAGCAATGTGTTTTCATACATGAAAAGCTGGTCAGGAAGCAGAAGCTGCAATCTGCAAATATCAGCTGCAGAAAGCCAGCAGAAATGCTCACACACAAAACCCGCGTACGTATAGGAACCGCAGGGGAATGAAACCAGATTACTGAGATCTTGCTGTTCTGGTACAGAGTAGGTATACTGCAGATACAGCTTTCCTGGAAAGGAGAATAAATCGTGGTCTTCACTGAAAGCTGTATTACAAAACTATGTGGGGCATGAGCTACAGGTAGACAGCGTAAAGGCATCCGGAAACACCTCTGCATTTGATGCGAGAAGGCAACGTAGTCCAGATATCCTCATCAAGGATGTGCTCAGATGAGCAGAATTTACCCACCTGTAATCTAGACAACAACAAACTCATCTATTTATCAAAAAAACAGCCTGGTAACTTTACTCACTTTGTAGTGACCTGTACTGTTTTAACCGCGCCTTTTAATCTTGATGCATCAACAAGCCCTCAGGTATCTTTGGTTGGACACCAGAACACCTCTCTGAGCACCTCGGTGGGTTGCCATCAGGCAACAGGAGCTACATGGTGTAATGCTGCAGATCTCACTGCTGAAAGGAAATCTTCTGAGATACCTGCTACTGTGCACGTTTGGGGTTTTTTTAATATATAATAAAAGAAACTCAGTTCCGTCTTCTTGAGGTGCTAGTCAATAATTACAAAATAAAAATTAAAACAAAAGAGCATGTAGGGGGAGAAGAACTGCATAAAGTTTTGTATGGGGTAGCCACAGCCTTTGCAAATAGCCCTGCCAGGATTATAGTTCAAATCAAGGCATTCTGGTTATTGTGCAATAAATACAGTTTACCTGGGCAGAATTAGTCCCATTCTGACGTTTTCTCCTATAAAGCTCTGTACTGTGAAACTCTGCAACTACCCACAGCCCACCACCAACTCAGAAAGCCAAACTGCTTAAAACTGTACTTAGAGGACAACTATACTCCCGGCTAAACAACCTCTTCCTCCCATTTTGGGAACTATTAAGCTTCCATTGACTGAAATAAATCTAGGATGAGGTGAGAGTAGGCACCCTCCATTCACTGCAGAACACCAAACCCTGTGGACATCAGCAGGACAGTGAAGTCAGTGGAGTTGAGCGAAGGCTGAGAAGAGCTATTACAAGGGCTGCAGTGTCAACAAGGGACAGACAAATGTGCCTGTAGCGAGCTCTCCTCTGCACGCATGGCTATCAGTCAGACGCAGCCTTCAGTCTGCACTTTCCTCCTCGGGAGCTTTGCATTTTATCCTGAATAAGTGTGACATTTTTTCAAGCACTTCAACTTTCCTTAACTCCGGTTTCCAGCTGGGCTACTTCAAAACATCACGGTAAGAGGATTAGAAGACCTCCTTGTACTCTTATCAGGAAATGCAAACCCACCCAAGGGTGCGAGGTGATGACCAGCCTGGTTGGACGCACAACACATTTAGTAAGGACAAGACTTTATTTGACAAATAAAGTCAGAGCTCCCATCTAGGGATAAGAACAGCCACCATAGCATTTGTCAATGGGTTTCAGAGGATTCATAAGAATTTTGCTTTGTGTCACTTGAGAGCTGTTCCTAGCTGGAGGGGAAAACGCTGTTAATGGGACATGGGAGAAGTGTGAGAACTCAGAGCAGTGGGGCCACCACAATGCTGCCCGGTGCTGGCATAGGCTCTGAAAAGAGATTTTCATACTGGAGGACGGGAGGGGATTTCTTTGTTGCTGTATGTCTGGTGGCTTTGTACAAGACCCTGGGGTAATAATGGAATTATTATGAAAACAATAATAGCAGCTTTATTGAAAGCATATGCTGCTGCACACACCCACAATGCTCGTTGCGATGACAATTAAGACTGAAATTCAGGAATCGGTGTAATTTAGCAGCCATCTCTCCTGCCCTTTGTGACAGGGCCCCCAGATGAAACCACAGCTCACTTCCCCTGCCTAATCTTTCTTTGAAATATGCAGGTCAAAAGGTACTGGAAGATTTTAGTCTCTGAAAGGTGGTGGTGGGGGAACACAGAGCACAGTAATAACAAACTAGAGGGAAAAACAATCCTCTGTGAATGGAGCAGCTCAAGTTGGGGCAACTTACAGGATGGGACAATCGATGTAAAAGCTTAAAAAGGAAATTTGCTGCTCTCTTGTGCTGGGTTCCTCCCCTCCAGTCCTAAGTGCCACACAATCAAACATCGCATCTGTAGGGAACTGTATGAAATGCATCCAAGTGTATCAAACAGGTCATTTGCTCTTTGCAGCCGTTTCACTGGATGCCTCATGTATCAAAGTATTAACCATCAGTGGTGGTGGGTCCTCCATCTCTTCCTGCAGCCCTGGGAGCAGACCACCAGGGGTTCTTTGCAATCCTTGCAGTGGTTCCTTGCAGTAGAACGGTGGTCCCCGTCCACACCCATGCAGATACCCATGTTGAGAGACAAGCTGCTGCAAAGCTCAATGGAAAATGTAAGTAGAAAAAGAAAAGCCCACCAGGACACATAGAATGACTGCCAGGAGATGCAGCAGTGGGAAAATTAAGGGGGCAAAACATCTTCTACAACAGTGACAGTGCAAGACTGTTAGAGGTGCAAACCATCCCACACAGGTTCCACAGCCTGGGGCGGTGGGAGCCAACAGGGCTGAGCTCTGCAGGCCTGACATTTCAGACAAACAGAGGCAATTTCTGACAGCGAAAAAGAAAATGCAGGGATCTTTTGGAGGGAGTGAAGGGTCCAGCTGTGTGGTGAGACTGCTGGCCTTCAAAAGCACCCAGTTTCCCCACGACCTCTAACAGTCTTGCACTAAGTCACTGTTGCAGAAGATATTTTGCCCCCTTAATTTTCCCACTGCTGCATCTCCTGGCAGTCATTCTATGTGTCCTGGTGGGCTTTTCTTTTTCTACTTACATTTTCCATTGAGCTTTGCAGCAGCTTGTCTCTCAACACGGGTATTTCTTCAAGTGCTGTCACCTTTCACTGTGATAAATCCACACCACACTACCCTGCTAGCAGAAGGGCATCAGATCCTTCAGCTTTTTCATCTTTCCTACTTAGGTGTTCAGAGGGGAAAAGCAGCTGGGACAGTGCCTTCAAGGCGGCAGAGGGCAAAGTAGGAATATGCCCAAATGTCCCATCCCATCTTGTCCACACTTCTAGAAGGTCCTTTGGCTTATAGCCACGCTCCTCAGTGAGCCTGGGCAGACATGAACATTTTTTAGAGCAACATTAGTTTCCGATTTGAACCTTCCTTGCAACCCATTACACAAGGTAGTGGAAAACCTCAAGCATTACAGTCACTAAATCAAAGAGGAAAAGAAAACACATTTCATTTTACTGTGGAGGCCAAAGCTCTGAGCTAATTTCACCAACCTTGCATATGGCTTCTTGGATTGACTGAAAATGCCAAGTTACCTGTCCTAAGAGCATGCTGGCTTTGTTGTTGGTTTTTTTTGCAAAACCTTTTCACTTTGACATTTTTGTTGTTGGATTGTCCTTATTTGCTTTTTGCCAGGTACACTGGTAATGCATCTTGTAGTCAGAAAGGGCTCCGGTACAAAAATTTCAGGTACTAAAAATACCTCCTGTGGGAGAATATTCTAGCCTGTTTCTCTGCTGAAGAGATTTTTTCTTCTTGATAATATTCTCCAGCTGTAGTGGATATCTGAAAGGAGGACTTGAAATCTACTGAGACATGGGCTTTTCCATTTGACTCACTCCTGCAGTCAGAGCAGCTACTTCATAGAGAATGTTTTATAACTTGGCCTAGAGCTGTGTAAAATAATTCACCTCCAAACAGTCCAAATTTGGAATGCACAACTTCTTCCAAATGCTTCCACACAAGGGGAAAAAAATCACCAAATTTCTTTGCTGCTCTTTAGATGTATTTTTGAGCCTGAATAGTTTCTTTCTGGTTGTTGTCTTAGCTGAGAGATGATGAAAAGGAGTTGGACTACAGCTAAATTCAGTTCTCCCTGAGCATGGAAAATACCGGACCATCAATTCTCCCTTGCAAAATAACAGCACATCCCTGAGTCAAGGGAGTATCTATTCCAGGGCAGGTTACAGGACTGTTATGCTGAAAAAGTAAAGAAAATAGACTTCTCTAGGTGTGGCTGTTTCTTACCATAATTAGGAAGTTGATGCAAACTGAAACGAGCTCTCTCAGCTTTTTCTCATGACTAGCTATCTGTACTCCTCCTGGGACAGGAATCTTTCTGCTCATGCTGATGTATAAATCAGCGTCAGCTCAAACAGTGGAGCGCCCAGTTCTTCAATGTCTTTGCACACCAAAAAAGGTTTGCTGTTTGCTCTCACAATGGTTACACTACATTGTGCCTCTTGTTATGACTTCTAGAGGCATGGCTAGGACTACTCAATGGAAAAGAGGAGCTGCTATTTCACTTCGGGAGTCACAAACAAGCTGCTGGAGTCTCTCCAGCTCACTCCAGGCAGGGGATCCCAAGCCCAAACTGGCCTCAGCTCACCTGCACTGACCATTCACCTGGGGAACAGCTACACCTGACCCACACCAGCAGGTGAACATGTCCCCACACCCACGGGAGGGTGACCCTGCTCTTCTTTTTGACAGCAGTTTCTTTAATATAATCTCTTACTGCCGTTCACCTCCATCTCTCAAACATTACCAGTAGCTGTCATTAAGCTTCTCTTTCCTGACATTTTGCCCATGCTGGTCATGGGGCAGAGGACAACCTGGCTGCTCAGGCAGCTGACAAAGCCCAAGGTCTCCCACATGGCTGTTTGCTGGGGATGGAAGAGGACTGTTCATCTCGGGTGGTGGTTGCCCAATTATTCCAGAGAAGGGTTACTGCAGGCTCAGGTATTACTCTTCCTCAGAAAACAACTAACTCAAAAATAACACATCCTGCTCAGGAAGATACCCATTTCACAAAATCTCTTAGACCCAGGACAGCGTTTCACATGCCAGTTCCTCTGCAATACCAAACGTCCCTGATGGCCAGGACTCTCCCTGGTGAGACCCACAGTCCATGTCTAACCCCAGGCAGGTGTGGTGCTCTCTGCCGCTTTGAGGAACATCTCTCACTTTGGATGAATGACCACAACAGTCCATCCCGGTTTCATTCTTTTGCAGAACTGGGAAGACTAGGATAGAGTTAATTCGTAGTTGGAACAGCTGTGTTTTGGTTTCAGTGTGGGATTTGTTATGAGAAGAATGTTGATGACATACTTATATTTTTAGCTGTTACTGGAAGATGAAGGACACTTCCAGCTTCCCTGGGTTTTGCCAGTCTGCAAGTGCAAAGGTAATTAGCAAACCCAACTGGCATTTGGACATGCCAGTGGGATATTCCATATCATATAACATCATGTTCAGTATATTAATGAGAGTTGACCAGAAAGCTGGGGGATTCTCTCAGAAATCACTCAGGCTCACTCTTCTGGGATTGTGGCTTCAGTTTCGGGACTGTCTCTGCTCTGGGATCGCTGGCTGCTGACAGGCTGGGCATCGGTCGGTGACTGGTGATAAACTGCACTGCGCATCACTCATTTGTATATTCTACTATTACTGTTATTATAATTATTATTTTTATTATTATTTTACTTCAATTATTATCTAACCCCGTGAGTTTTCTCACTTTTACCCTTCTGATTGTCTCTTCCATCCCGCTGGGGGAGGGTGAGTAAGCGGCTGCTTGGTGTTTGGCTGCCAGCCAGGCTAAACCCACCACAACTTTAAAATTTTAAAATGTAAAGAGAGCAGAACATAATTTACTGATTTTAGGTTTTACCCCTATTACATACTACAGTCAGGCTGTGAGAGCTATTCCCAATACGATCCCTGTGTTGACAAGCCCTGCCCCTGCCCAGCAATCCTTCCAGGATGCTGTTTTGGAGGCTCATGCACATGATTATCCTGTAACTACGTGGCCCAGAGCTGCAGCTAATCTCCCTTCCATAGATGACAGACCCTTTTCTTCAGCTAATCTGTCTCAAACCTCTGCATCAGGCAGCAACCTGCTATCTCTGCTCTATGCTCTAAACTTCTGAGAAGCAACGCTGGGGAAAACATGTCCCTCCCAGCAGCCCCATGCCTTCCAACTTGGCTTTCCCTGCTCAATATTAGTTAGCTCTTCAAATATTACAAAAGAGGAAATATGCTGTAAATGCTTGCAGCACCTGCATATAAGAATTTCCTCTAAAAATTCGTATTTTTATCCTCATTATGATTACATCCAAATGAAAGAGGTGGCATCAGCAGTGACTGCACTCTGTAGTTAATGATCCCAGGTATTTCTCAACATTTTAAAGCAATTTGTTCAAGCAGCCAAGAAGCCAGAATGGGGCTCATCATAATTAAAACAGTTGCCACTAAAATTCAATATTTTCCTGCAAAACTATATATTCACCACATTGATTCCATGCTTCAAAAACGAGGGGAAGAAGATCTAATTTTGTGGCAGAAAGGTCCAGAACAGCACACTGGAGCCTCTACTGTCCAACAGCTGGGCTTCTACATTATTTATAACTTCTATACATCAGCATTCTGCATCCACATTATGTCACCTCATTACAGCCAAAATTATCTCATCAGCATACTAAGGCACTGCTTTAACAGATGATAGCTTTTTAATCCTAAATTACCCTGTAAACCATAACAAATATCTTACCTGTCTGAAAGAATCAGCTTTTTGTTTTATTTTATATTGGCTTATCTGAAAGAACTGCCTTTTTATTTTATTTGTTCTTACAGTATTTTTGATCCTTAAAGTCTTGAATCAAGATGTTAATCTCTAAATCTATTTTAATTAAGTCTGAAAAGCAGGATGACCTACATCCTTTTCTAGTCAAAAATAGGCTAAGATATACTCAAGAGGGTCTTCTTCAAGGGTGGAGGAGTTCTCACTCTTCCAGATACTTCATATGTCACATGAAGAAGCAGCAGAACAGTTTTCTTTAAGAAAAGGAAATGCTACTGTAAAAATGACACAAATTGCCAGCCTCCACCCCCTCCTTTCTCAGACAAGGGCACCACTCATCTCTCAGCCTTCCCCTTCTAAGTGGGTTGCAGAACCACTTCCTGTGTCTGTATCACAGAGAATCAGGCATACTGCAGCCCTGAAGAAGGCAGGGAAAAAACCATCAGCCTCCCGTGCTTCTGAGGAGAGTTCCTTCTTACAAAAACAAAGCAGGATTTCTGATTTGCTCAGAGGTCTAGTGATGCAGTGCACAAATTCCTCCAGATGTCTGAAATATCAAGGCAAGAACTGAAAAGGGGATAGGGAATAGAATAGAATAGAATAGAATAGAA
>NW_010312785.1:0-10515 GCF_000700745.2 Antrostomus carolinensis
CGGCCATCCAGCCAGTTCCTTATCCACCGATAAGGAGCTGAGCTCCACTTGTTGCTAATCCACTGTTGCCCCTGAGGCAACACTGTAAAACACTGCAGGACTTGGGGCAAGTCCCATTTTTTAAATTAATTCAGTTTCTATGTTTAGGTCATTGCCGTGATGCGGAGGGGTTTAGTTTGAGCTCAGTGATTTATGGACTCCACTCATGCATCTAGTTTGTCATGTGCATTGTCTCTGTCCAGGTGTTTAATAATTGTCCAGTTAACTAAAAAGCACCAAAGAGGAAGCAAAAAAAGCAGTGATTTTCTTTGTCTTCTCTTCCACTAGAAATAATTTTCTATCTGTATGATTTTTGATAAGATGAAAGTTTGAAAAACACAGTCCAGCAGTGGGATTAGTCATTTCCCATTTGAACTTCAGCCTCGTCTGTTGTGTGAAATAAAGAGTTATGTTTTATCTTAAAGTTTATCAGTTGCACTTAACTAGGTTAATTTTAGCCTGATTTACTGACAGATACTTGTCTCGGCTTTAGTCTGTGGCAGAAAGAGAACAGGCTGTACTCTACAAACTGACCTTTTGAAAAGATGTAGCAAATAGTCATTTGACAGAGGAGTGTTTGCTATCTTAAGGGTAGTCTAGAAAAAAAACCAAGATTCCTGCTCTCCTGACCCAAACTTGTTGCTTGGTGTGAGTTGGCTGAAATTTGCTTTCCTTGACTTTATTTAATTTCCCAATTACCTTCCTATGACAATGAGCAACAGGTACCAGAAGGAAGAAGAGTTGTCTTTCTGGTCTAGATAAGTAGAACTGGAACAAGTGTACAAGAGAAAAAGAATGCTAAAGCCTCCCTGGCAGAGATGTTTTCTGTAACACTTACAGCTGTGCAGGAGCCTAATGTGGCAGCTGCTCCGTATCGGCTCCGTGGCAAGTGGGGAAGATGCCTCTGCAAATAAGGGGTCAGTGCAAACTATTACTGCAGTTGGCTAACTGCTCTCTGTGCACTGACTGTGGCACTGACTGTTTACGTGGGTGCAATCAGGATACCCCTCAGAGCAGCATTGTTGTTTTGACTGAAATAAGGGCCCAGAAGATGTCTATAATGATTTATTGAGAACTTTTCTTCCACCTGCAGCAGGAAGGAGGAATGTGTTATTTTTGCAGCATCTGCAGTACGCAATAGCAGGTATTAGACTGAAAGGGTAGCTATAAAAGTTTGGCTTCTGTTTTGAGATGTGCTTTTATCTGGAGTGACCTTTAATACCTTATACAGAGTGAGTGGTTATTTAGCTGAACTGGTCTCTCTGGAACCTTATGGCTGATCATACTGTTCAAACACAGCTGGGATGGCCAGAGAGCCCTTCCCTTCCAAACCAGCATTTGTGTTTGCATATGTACCTTTTCTTCTTTAATTGCTACACCTACTAAAAAGGTATCATTTAAGGGCAGCAAAATAAGATTTTGCTTTTACTGGATGAACCTGAGGCTAGGCATTCAGACTAAAAGCTGAGCTCATGCAGTCTCCTTCTGGAAGAAAATTGCAGATTAAATTGTGTGTCTGATCTAATGCAACCACTGCATTCCTCTTGCTGGTCCCCAGCTGGAATTCGGTCTGAATACTGCAGCAAGTGAATGTCCACCTGTTTCTTACACACATATATGCATGAGCACACTCGCTTGTTTGTGCATGCTTTCTCTCTCTCTTACTATAATAGTAACTTTCAAAAGTGAACAGGCTTATCAGAAGGATTTGTTTTAGCTCTGTTACAGTGTGTTTTAATTAAGCAGAAATTTAGAGATGAGACCATGTCTTTTGACTCCTTGACAAATTCTAAGCTGTTAGCATTTAGTTGAACCGCTTTCACAATGTTTTTCTTGATTTATTTTGTTTTAATTTATCTGCTTTAAACCTAAGTTTCATGTCTTCACAGGCCTATTTTCGGACAGTAGAACTTGTTCAGGAGCCTGTTCCTGGCTCACCAGGTCTGAGTTTCTACTTCAGTATCAATGGCCGACCCATTTTCCTTAAGGGCTCGAACTGGATTCCAGCAGATTCTTTCCAGGACAGAGTGACCTATGACACGTAAGCCATATTTGATGTTCTCTAAGGAGAAATGATCATGTTTTCCTCTTCCTGATACTCTGTCTGCCCTCTATCAAAGGGTGTCATTGGGGAGTGGAACTCCTTTCAAGGTAGGACACTAATTGTTGTGGGTTGGAAGCCTTAGAATTAGGGCTTAATTAACTTGAATAGATTTGAGTGATGTTCAAGGCATGTAAGTGCAATAACTGGTGGGAAGGTGGTTGTTTGCTGTCTACAAGTTACTGGCCTTTCAGGTATTTTTAGGGATGATCCTCAGGCTGTTTGATCCTATTGCCTGGGACACGTGCAGTGGTACTCGGAGATCGTGCACTTCAGCCATGTTCTAACCCATCTTGTGCAGGGAGACTTAAGTGCATAGTAGCCTCTCTTCTTCTTTCCCCCCCCTCTCCCCTTCTGGTCCAAGCTTCTTGGATTTCGATGACAGAGCACCCCCGAGATACAGGTGGGCTGGGGGCCACACTGTACTTTGACTAAGCTTTGCTCTGGGTAGTTGGGGAGCCAGGGACAACGGAGCATGCTGCAGTGTACACTCCCATGCCATTTAGAGGCTTCCAGCATGATTAAGGAAAAATTAATGAAGCCCGAATCCCTTAAAATGAGATTCATCGTCTCAGATTTTTTTCTTCCCCCTCTCGCTCCCCATCCTTCTCGCTACGCATTGTGGAACTTGGGAAGATAATACAGATTTCTGAACATGTTTAAAAGAGGATTTGAATTCAAGTGATTGGTATTTAAAGCAAGTAATATCTAAGGAGAAAAGAGCAACCTAGTTAATAAAATATAGTATTTCTAAATCTTATCCTGCCAATGCTTCTGTAAAAGCACTTACTTCATGTGTCACTCCATCTATTTCATAAGTGTTAACAGGACCAAGTAATGTTTCCTGCATAAAAAATTGCTTTTTGAAAGCTCTGTCCAGACGTGCAGGCTTAGAAGATATCAAAATAGTCTGGTTTCTGTCAGAGTTATAAATCTTAGATTGCCTGCTAATGATGAATATTTGGTTGTTTTGTTTGTTTTCAATAACTTTAGAAACTCCTAAGTGATAGAGTTTCACAAAACTTGTATAAATTTTCTTTTTTTATTGGACAGATTATGGCTACTCTTGAAGTCTGCAGCAGATGCTAACATGAATGCACTTCGGGTTTGGGGAGGAGGAGTGTATGAACAAGATGAATTTTATGATATTTGCAATGAACTAGGAATAATGGTAAAAACAAACACCGAACACTTACTTAAAAACTGATAAGAATTTATAAATAAAAATCCACTCTAAATGAACAGAATACAAGAATTAATCCATGAACTCTAGCAATCTTTCCAAAGGATGTGGTAGAGTACCATCCTGAGAAGTCAGATCAACCTGATTTTTTTTTTTTTTTTATTTTTTTATTTTTTTAATTTTTAAAATTTCTTTTTAATCTGGATGGTTCCTGATTACCGAGGCTGGATGTTGAAGCCGGAAGTTGTAGTCTTAAGACTTTATATTAGAACCCCAGCTTCTATTTTCTCTTTTAAGGCTACAACTCTATTCCTCACTCATCCTCACTTCCCTTCCCAGCCCAGAATCCCCGCTTTATCTCCTCTTCCTTTTCTCCCCACTGTCTTTTATCCCGTCTCTCTTATCTTTCCCAAAATCAGAGCAACAGCACTGTGGCTTTAACTTCCTGTCCTCAATCTCTTTTCAGACCAAAGCTCTCATCTTTGTATACTGTACATCTCTCACAGTTCTACGTTTCCTGCTCTCTTGGGGAAGAAATGAGAGAAGAAATGAACAGCTGAGGGACTGGTACTAGTGATGACACTTAATGGAGGAGATGTTTACACTGTAATGATGAGTACGATAGAAGAACTTCTGTGAACTGTAGGCATCAACAAGGACTTGCAACACTCAGTCAAATAGTTGGGAAACAAGTAGTGCAAGGGGGAGGAGTTATTCACAATATTTTTTCTGTAGCAGCCAGGCTGCAGGGGCCCTGTAGCTGTGTTTGGGACTTACTTATGTGATAACAACCCTGCTGAGGAATCTGAATGCTTGAGTATGTGCCCCAGATTGAGACCAAAGGCCTTGCAGTCTAACCTCAGTGAGGATTTAAGGCCTGCTTTATTTGAGTTTTGTGCTTTCAGCCACCTCAGTTATCAAAATGCCAGAGAAGGTGATCATGCTTTTTTCTGCTGTGGAAATGGATTTTCTTTCTTTTAAAAGTATTTTCTCCTTTATAGTGATAGCTGAAAAGGTTTGGAGTTTTTTCGTTCAAACTTTTTAAACAAAAATATTTCACTTGGACTGAAGCCAAGCATGGAAGGTCTTATCCAGAGGCTCTTTTTTGAACAAGCTATAATTGAGTATAAATGTAGCTCTAAGGGGAACACCTGCTGCAAACACTGATAATGCTAGATGGGTACCTTTGATTATATGAGCTTGGAAGCACACGTTAATAAGTTTTGATGAAATGGTGACTAGATGAGTAAAGGCCAAGTTGCATCTGGTGTTAAAATCCCAAGAAGTATGTCTGGTCTTTTTCTACAGCATAAAAAGCAGGGAAATAGAATTGATACCTTGCAGCCTTCTGCTGTGTGTGCTAAAAAAAAATGGAATGTTACATCTATTTTAGTCATCTGAATGGATGCCCTGATTTTCAGGGCTTCTGAGCACTTAGAGTTCTTTCATTTTTGACACTAGGCACCTAAATAGGCCACTTAGATCAGTGCTTGTACAGGGCTCAATGTAAGATTTAGATCTTATTTTGCAGCCAAAATAGCAAGTAGGTGCAGAAAATCAGACCCTTATTCTGGAGGGGGTGGTGCTGGAGGCTTTTGGTTTTGTTTCTTCTGATGGTCTTTTAAAGGCTTAAAAGCGCATTAGAGTCAAACTGTGCTTAAGGGAAAACAGTGATAGCTCACTGAGGGGAAAAAGCAAGAGAAAGTTTATTTCAATAGAGTTTTGACTCTACAGTCACTGAAGGATGCCAAAGGCTTTTTTTGTACAATGCTGGGAGTGCAACAATTATTAATGGATCCATTACCTCCCACATTCCTGTTCCCTATCTTCAGTTTTCTTAGGGAATGTATGCCGCAAAGAGGCATCGAAAAGCATGTTCTCACTGCAAGGGAAGTGCAGTTGTATGAGGAGCTGATCTGGCTCTCTCAATTGTTTATGTAGTATGGTGTTCAGAAAAGTGTAGTCTCCTACAGACTCCTTTGGGTTAACATGCTCCTTCAAGAGATCTTTCTGTTAACATTTGAGATGGGCTATCAAGAGGCTCTAAGTTACAACAATTTATAAAACACAACAAATAAAACAAGAAATCTTACCCATCTCTGCCCACTGGTAGAGTCATACCTACTTGATCTTTCTTTGAAGAGAAAGATCATTGTGCTGTTAGAGGATCTAGTTTGTTTCTGCCCCTCTCGCTGGTTAAGATACGCTCATTTTAAGATCAGTTTGTGCCTTTGGTATGGGAGTGCTTTGTTAACAAGTACACTTGAACATCTGTTAATTGTGCTCGATACCATGACAGAAGAATTACTGTCTCTTTTTAATAAGTAATGGGGATTTGGTATTACAGCTGCAAAGCCGTAAATACAAAATTGTTCTGTTCAGATGGAGATTGCCCCACATTCACATTTGAGCAGTGCATGGATTGTAATTATTCCATTGAAACTTACTGAACTTTACTCATCAGTGAATCAGGATCTGATTCCTATGGGTAAATATTTTGTAACTCTGATATTGAGGAAGATCACAGTGGTGTATGCACATACTAAATCCCATGGAGGATGTGATTGTTTTAGTGGTACTTTCCAAGAATAACACATAGAACATTTCAGTTTAATTCTTTTTGAGATAAATAACTTCTGTCTGAACAGAGGATTGTGCACCTTAATAACCATATACTTTTCAAGTATGTAAAATGATTTGCTAACAGATTTTTTTTTTCCCTTTCCCCGTAGATTTGGCAGGATTTTATGTTTGCATGTGCACTGTATCCAACTGACCAGAATTACTTAGAATCCGTAAGAGCAGAAGTTTCTCATCAGGTATTTTGTCTGTGCATTGAAGCTCTAGTTCCTATTACCTATTTTTGATTGATTGACTGTGTAAGTTAGCTTTCCAGGAATGCTTATTTGGAAGTGGTAGTGTACCTTTTATGTAGCAGGCACAAAATGTAACCTTGCTAAATCCTCTTTAACTTGCTTGCAGGAGTAGTCAGTCAAGCAGAGGTACAGGCCTTCCTCATGTCCAGACTGCACTGTTCTCAAGAATGTTTAAGAGCATTCACTGAAAGTGAGCTCTAATGATTGCAACATGCCTTAGCAGAGAATTTATCCTTCACATGTAGCTGAGTAGGTGGGGATGAAGCTACACACATGTGCATATGGTGGATATACGTCAGCATATTAAAAGTTTGCCCCTCTGTAGGTGTATATTACAAAAGTTTGAGCTTGGTGAAGAGCTGAAGGAATAGAGAACAGTGCAGATAAAAACAGGAATTGTAGGCTCATCAGTTGTAATATGCATGTGGTCTTGTAGTTCAAGCAGTAATAAAGTTATTTTAATTTTTTAATTAGTTTTAAGAGAAGTAATTTTGCTTGACTTCTGAAACTCTAAGTTGTATTTCAGGTAAGGCGTTTAAAATCCCATCCATCAATTATTCTGTGGAGTGGTAACAATGAAAATGAAGCAGCAATTGCAAGCAACTGGTTCTCCATACCTTATGCTGACAGAGAAGTCTATGTCAAAGACTATGTGATGCTTTATGTGAAGAACATCCGAGAAATAGTTCTTACTGTAAGTGATCTCAAAAAACTGTAGGGACTGTGGCTTGGCAAAAGGTTTTAATGTTTGCAATTTGAGCAACTTGAATTTTGGTGTTGTGTGTGGGGTTTTTTATTTGGGTTTTTTTGGTTTTTAATCCTTTTGAGAAATGTAAAACAGCACGTTATTGAGGAATTGCACTTTCCAAGCTCTTGTACACAACTCTCTAAACTCAAGGGTTATCCTCAAAGTAAAACAAACCAAAAATTACTTACACCTTTAATGCTTTGTGGTATGTAAAGGAAGACCTGAAAATGTAGTAGATCTCACTTCTTTTTTTATCTTCCTATTTTTAATATTTCCACAAAAACCTTCACTTCAGTGGACAAAAATTAGCTTGCCCATTAATTAATTAATCTAGATGATCAGATTTCCTCTATCCTGATTTTGTTGAAGGATACTGTAAGAAGGTTTTAACAACCTTCAGGCCTTTTAATAGCTGTTGAAGAAATTAATAAAGATGTTATTTCTTCAGTGTGCTCTTTCAGTATTTAAGTTTTTTGTCTTAAGCAGGTTAAAAAAAAAAAGCTACGTTAAACATTATCCTCATGCTGTCTAGCCATTATATTGTGTGGTTTTTATTGTGTGTTTTTTTATATTGTGTGGGGTTTTTTATATTTTTATTGTGTGTTTTTTTAATATTTTTTTATATTGTGCGTTTTTTTGTATTGTGTGTTTTTTATTGTGTGTCTAGCCATTATATTGTGTGATTTTGAAAAACAGATTAATGGTATTCTACAGTACATGAAAGGCAAATAAGATATTTTGAGATAGGACTTAAACTGTGGGCATGCAAACCAGAAGCACCTGGAATCTGTGATGAAGTCTACTGTGATTTGGCACTACCTGTTTTGTGCAGCTTTTGTAGTTTTATTTTTCCTCCTAGAAGTATCGCAGTTCTTAATTATTTAATGGAATCTGCTTTTAACTAACTTTTATGTGCGTATGTAGAGAAAATTGATTTAAAATTCACAAATTGATGTCACATAAGTGTATAGGGATTACCAAACAATACTTGAATCACAGGTGAGTATTCTAAACTCCCTTGTTAGCTAAGAGACAAAATGTTTTAAGAGTTTTGTCCAGTTAGAACTTCCTTCTGCAACAAGAGTATGAGTTTCTGTTAACCTGAAAATGCCAGTGGCCTCTTCCTACCCAGTTATCCCTTGGATAGGATGATCTTACTGACTTCAAGGTATGATAATTTTAGTCTAATCTCTGTCCTTTTCAGGATGAGATATGTTTCCTGTTATGAGGCTCATGACCTGAAGTTTCTCTTTGCTAAGACAGGCATTCAGTATGTAGGTGACAGCAGTATTATTGCGTGTTAGTGGAGGCTACTGGCATTGTCAGAGTAGTTGTACTCTGAGAATTTGCTATACCTTTCTACTGGAAAAGTTGAGATATGAGGAAACAATAAAAATGAGGCCAGATTTG
Source organism: Antrostomus carolinensis (assembly GCF_000700745.2). Classification (NCBI taxonomy): domain Eukaryota; kingdom Metazoa; phylum Chordata; class Aves; order Caprimulgiformes; family Caprimulgidae; genus Antrostomus; species Antrostomus carolinensis. The sequence continues at coordinate 8,358 of NW_010312785.1, forward strand.
AAAGAACCTGCTGAAAAGAATCCCCCTCTTGAGGACAGTTATACATGTAATGTAATGGTGTCTTATATTCTTGCTTAACATCTTGATATGAGATTTCTGTATTTCAGTTAAGTTTTTTGGAACAGAGTTGTTTGTAAAGGTGTGCTGTGGTGTTTCTGTGATTAGCTACCTGAGCTGGATGGCCAGTGCATGTGCAGCAAAGTGAGGTGTTCTGGTTTGATACTGTTTTTAGTTACAGTTCACTTGTGCAGTGTTGCTGTCCAAGATGGACTCTCTTTTATTTTAAACCCGTAGAATAACTATTTTGAGTGCCAGAAGGAACCATACAGTGAAATAATTTCAGGTCCTGTGTAGTACGAGCCAGCTGAGAAAACCGGTAACTGCTAGCAGTAGTGCGCTGTATAACTGAAAAAGGCTTCTAAGTTTGAGCTAAAGACTTCAGGGAATCATAGAATCATGGAATGGTTTGGGTTGGAAGGGACCTTAAAGATCATCTAGTTCCACCCCCTCTGCCATCAGCAGGGACACCTTCCACCAGGTTCAAAGCTTCATCCAACCTGGCCTTGAACACGTCCAAGGAGGGAGCATTCACAACTTCTCTGGGCACCTGTTCCAGTGTCTGACCACCCTCAGAGGAAGGAATTTCTTCCTAATATCTAATCTAAATCTACCCTCTTCCAGTTTGAAGCCACTATCCTTCGTTCTGTCACTAACTGCCTTTGTAAAAAGTCCTTCCCCAGCTTTCTTGTAGCCCCTTCAGGTACTGGAAGGCCACTATAAGATCTCCCCAGAGCCTTCTCTTCTCCAGGCTGAACAGCCCCAACTCTCTCAGCCTGTCCTCATAGGAGACATGGTCCAGCCCTCTGATCATCCTCCAGGATATCCTGTAGTTAATTGTTTCAGTTAATTATTAATTACACATGTCAAAAAAAAAAAAAAGGTGAAGGGGACTATTTCTTAAAATGAAGCACATGTCGAAGTGCTTTACTGTAGCTTTACTGTATTGAAGGCGATTGCTGTAACTTGTGACTGGGAAGTAACTCAGGCCTCTATCTTACTACAAGTAGGGTGCTAAATAAATTATACCTGCAAAAGGATTCCTTCAGTACTTTGTAGGGTACTGCTAAAAGATTAAGTATACTAAATCTACTGAGGCTATAAATAAAGGCAGCTCTGAACAATGTGAAATGTAACCCTTCTTATAGCCTCATCTATCTTAATGTGGGGAGACAGCCAAAATGACAATAACCTGTAATGCTACTGTGCAAGCCTTAGTAGCAGAATACCTTGGCTTTGTAAAGACTAAATTTAGGTGACTGCTTAATAAGAAAGGGGAAAATCATGCCCTCGTTCCTGCAAAAACACTGCAAAAGTAATGATTTTCCATAAAGAAGTCACTGTACTCAAATATTAATGTTCCTTGAGTTTATTTTTCAGAAGGCACACTTTAAATAGCTTTCATTAAGAATTTAGAAGTATGTAAAGATAGAAAATCTTTTGATGTGAGGAGAGAATCCCTTAGAACAGCAGAGCAAGAAATATCGTGCCCAGCTGTCCTCCAGGAACATAAATAAGAAGCTAATTAAGCAAGTAAAGATGGTGAATGTCAGGACACAAAGTGGAAAGTTTCCTAGGTGGTGACTCAGAAATTTGGAGAAGGCATGTTCATCCTTCCCCTCCTTTTCAAAATACGGTCTATGTATTTGGATGATAAAAGCCAATCACTTTGTGAGGGGTTGTGGTTTTGTTTTGTTTTTTAAATCCCAGGAAGATAAGAGTCGTCCTTTTATTGCATCCAGTCCCACCAATGGCTTGGAGTCAGTTAAAGAAGGTTGGCTCTCCCAGAACCCTTATGATACCCATTATGGTGACACTCACTTTTATGACTACAGCAATGACTGTTGGAACTGGACAGTGTATCCTAAAACTCGTTTTGCTTCAGAGTATGGATTTCAATCCTGGCCTTCCTTCAGTACAATTGAAAAGGTAAGGCTGGGCTTCTGCACCTTACTGTCCCCTCTGCCCTCATTTAGTGAGGGCGATAAGTCTCTTCCCAACAAACTACAGCATCCAAACTGTAGTTGGGGTCATATGTTGGTGTGGCCCAGGTACGATAGAGGTGTATGCTGGTGTGGAGGGATGGGATGAAACTGGACTC
>NW_010312785.1:10542-18094 GCF_000700745.2 Antrostomus carolinensis
TGTTGCAAAAGGAACCAAGTTTAGATGAGACACTATTATGAGGCTATTAATTCTATTTAATATATAGCTTAGTAATGAATGCCTAACATCTGTTTGCTTTTGCTGTGTCTAAGGATACGTGTTCATTTAGAAACAGAAGAAACGTGACAGATACCACATTGTGGTGAATTCTAAAATGCATTGATTTTTATCATCTTTACCAATTTCTTCTACTTAAATGTTTGTGGTTTTTTAAATTTTTGTTGCATATAAAAGGTTTTGGGTTTGTCTCCTGTTAAATTTAGATATTGTATATCCTATATTATTTATGCAGTTGGAGCAGAGTCATATCATGCTGTTGTCCATTGGTTCAGAGAGGTGATTATCATGTTGATACTCATGCATGCCACTAAAAGGATTTCAGAATGTTCCTTTCAATTTGCTGGGCAAAGTATATTATCTGAGACATAATCAGTATGTTTGTCCACATTAATAACAGTGAAAATTATTCAATCCAGCCTAAAAGGGAGAAAATTTTAATAAAAAGATTTTATGGAGATTATAATTACAATGAAAGCTTGACAATAATAACTGTATGAGCTATGCTGCATTGTTGTCTTTAGCTGAAAAAAACCTGTTTCATGATTATTTGTTTTTGGAGGCAGGTTTTGAAAATATACACATTATTAGAATTTATAGCCCTACTAAATTCTGTCACTTATGCATAGATGTGTTTGACTAGAGTACATTCTTCTGTCTTAATCTAGGGTATTTCTGATTTACTGTGAATGCAAGCCTGAGGTCCCTTGGCCAGACTGAACCTTAGAACAACTAAGTTAAATGCCACTGAGCCAAAAGTTGCTCTGTTTTTTTGTTGTTTTTGGTTTTGGTTTTTTTTTTTTACAAGGAATATAAGCAAAGGGTGTTACTGATTCAGAATCCTTGCATGACTGCACGAGGCACTACAGAAATATACTACCAATTTTAAAGGTTTTGGATGATGTCAGCAGGCTGTAATGGATATCCTCTCCTGAATATCCTGTTAGTCATTAAATGCACATTTTGCCTTGTACTTCTGATCTCTTTCTTTTGTGTATTTTAAAAGGTTTCCTCCACTGAGGACTGGTCCTATACAAGCAATTTTTCTCTCCATCGACAACACCATGAAAATGGCAATGATCAGATGCTTCAACAGATTGGGTATCATTTCAAGCTTCCCCAGAGCACAGATCCCATAAAGAAGTTCAAAGATACAATTTACCTCACTCAGGTAACAGCGATGTCTTCAACATAAGTAGCTGTCAGTACTTGTTCTATTAGATACTTTCAGCAGTTAAAGCTGGGCCTACTCTATTGGGAGATGTTCAGTCATACAGAAAGTTTCTGCATTGAAGCATTGGAGAGTCCAGTTTCATGTGGAACTAGCCTGTCTGTCTTTATTGCAGAGAGATTCCAATTTTCATCATAGCAGGGCTGGAAATACTTCTTGGGGAATTTCTCAGGAACTAGCTCAACTGGGAGAAGATCTGGCTGTGTGTGCTACCTTGGTCCTGGTCCCCAGCTGGGCCCACTCGTGAAGCTGGCTGGGGAGGTAGGGATGTGCTGGCCTTCCTGCATAACATGATTATTCCTAGTGCTATGCTGTCCCAGGGTGGGTGGGTTTTGCTCTTCATGTGGCCCCTTTAGTCTTACTGCTATGTTTTTTGCCACAAGGAGTACACCAGCTTTTGAAACAAGATTGTTTCTAGATAATGCAGTTCTCTATGGATGTGATTATTAGTAGCTTTTATTTTGTTATGGACTCAGATATTGTTATTTTAGAGAATTTTTTTTTTAAATCAGTAGGTTATATTTTGCTCTTCATCTGTAGTAGTTTACCTCATTCTTGCTTTCTTTGTGATTTCTGTGTGACTTTTAAGTGATGTTAAGTGATTTTTTAAATGCTATTAGGCAAGTTTAAAGTGCTGTTACTTTTTGCTGTGTTCCAAGAATTTAAGAAACACTATTGATGGGAACAGCTGCATGTTCACTAAGTTTTTAATGTTTGAGAGCTTCTGTCAGCAAGTTTTATGTAAAAACAAAACATCTGGAGAACTTCAGACACTGATGACAAGAGAACAGGGATAGATTATGCTATGAAACTGAAAACAGGGGTAAAATTTGCTCAGTGAGGTCCTGACTCGAGCTATTAGAATTTCTGCTGGGTTAAGTCTGTCGGGGCCTTATTAAGAGGTGAAACAGTTTAAGAATACCAAAATGAGGATATCAAAAAGGATCAGGATAGTAAACTTGGTTAACTAGAAATGTTGTCTTTACCTTTTGAGCTAAAGAACAACTTTTTCCTTTATATTTTGAGATGTTCTTTTAATTCCTCCCCAGCCTAGTAATGCACTTTATGAAGGAAATAACAGGCTGTTTGGCTTCTATTGAGAACTTGGCCAGTGAAAAATTCTGAAAAGTATTTAAAGTCAAGGTGGGGAAGGAGAGAAGTGGGAGTGCAGGTGAGAAAAGCTTGCTCTTTCAGTGCACAATTTTGACTATATTCTAGCAATGTGTGTTATATGTTCAGACTACAGGGATGTGGTCATCATGGTAATGTATACTGGAGCTAGTGCAGCATAACAAGATTTTGCAGCTCATTTACATGATTTTGCAGTTTATTTACATTATTTTTTAAAAATATTTGTTTTAAATTAATTTTTCTTTCCTTTGTCTTCCATTTTCCTTTCAAAGAATCTGTTGCCCAGTGATCTTTACTGGAGGGAAGTCTGGAAGTAGCCCCTCCAGTGTTTCTCCAAAGATACTGCTTGTAAAGCTGCTGGGAGCTGCTAAGAATAGCTCTCAATTCAAGCAGAGGCCTACTGCACTGCAAGTGTATACTCTTGAAGAATCATGTTTAAAGTTATGTGCCCTTGCTGTGAAATCTGTGTTGTATGTTAATATATACACACATGCATTGAAAGTAAAGTACAACACACCTTTTTTTTCCCTTTTTTTTAATGTATTTGTTTACCAAGGTGATGCAGGCTCAGTGTATAAAGACAGAAACTGAATTCTATCGTTTTAGTCAAAGTGAAATAATCAAAGGAGAAGGACATACAATGGGAGCTCTGTACTGGCAACTCAATGACATTTGGCAGGCACCTTCATGGGCTTCCTTGGGTAAGTTTTGTGACAGTCTGGTAAAAACCATCAACTATCATTCTTGTTTTGTTTTCCTTATCTGGGAGTATCAGAATAAGAAGTAAGGCTCTGCTCTCTCTCTTGGTAACTTTGCAAACTTTGAACAAGTTTCTGTCCATCCTTTAGAAATACTTTCCAGAAAAGTGGTTTTTCAGGATTATCTTTAATAGTTTGTAGAAGTGGAAGAGATTAAACAACAAAGCAATTCTTTTCCTATGGAAGTGTTGCTGTTTAAGTTCATATTTAGCAACCACCAACTGTTCCCCTGTTTGAGCAAAGTTTAGCTTAGAGAAGTTAAATTTTTATCAATACTCCTAATTTCTTAAAAATACATTTTTTTGTTTAAGCAGTAAAGTATTCTTCCCAAGGAAATAATATCATTGAAGCCAGATAAAGCTGCCTGTTAGGAAGCAGTGATGGTTAAGATTGAGGGCACTACCCCTTTGTGAGGTAAACTTTCAGTTACCCTTGCTTTTCTTATGTAGAGCTGGATCTTCCTGAAACGGTGTGTGATACATAATCCAGGTTTTTCCAGAGAAATTTTGTATTTTTTGCAAATTTAATTCTTTTAAAATTAGGAAGATCAATTCTTTTTAAAATGGAAACTCCTAAGAAATCCTGTTTCTAAAAAGGGTCTCTCCTAGAAACCTCTGATTATATTTACTGGCTCAGCTGTACAGATGCATGTATGTACCCAGCCACCCTGGGTGAGAATGGACAGAGAGGATGCTAGGTGGGATAGGAGGGTAAGAAGGAACATCCATGTATAATTATGCTTTCCTTTCCATAATCCCAATGAATTTGGTGGATTTTGTTCCCCCTGTCCCCCACAGTAAAATGATCAAAACCTCTCCCTTCAGTAGGTGGTAGTGCACTGTCAAAAAAAGTACAAAACTGTGACCCTGTCCTGAGCAGGATGGAATTGAGTATATAAAGCCTAGGCATCTAGACTTCTTCTGTAGTCAGTTGGAGGAGAGATGGTTATCTCCAGAGTGTGATTCATTGTATCCTTAGCTGTCTAATAAGTGGGGTGAATTATCTTCTTCATGCTGAATTTGGTTTTCATAGAACTTCATACGACACATCCTGCCCACCGTAGCTTCTGAGAAGCTCTTTATAGGAGAAGACAACTATCTGAGATTTGATGTCTAACTTAGTGTCAGATGAGGCGAATCACTTTCTGTGACTAAATAATTCTGCTAATATGCTATTTATGTACATGATATCTCCTTATCTTTATTTTTTTCTTTCCTTTTAGAACATAAAAATGGAGTAATCAGACACATAAAAATACAAGTCACTTAGGCAGGAACAAATAGGGGAGGAGGAATGTGTGGTATGAGTGAAGTGTCTGTGTTTCATGTTCTGAACATTTCATCTAGAAGTAATTTTTAAATGGAGGAGCTGTTCTGTGGCAGCTATGTAGGACTTGGGTAGATTTTCTTTCAACTTTAGTTATTTCTCACATATTCTGTTTTTGAAAATCTTTATTTAAGAATTTTGTGTGTGAAGAAATACGAGTGAACTAGAAAAAGCAGAGTTAGTGTCAAGTTCTTGATCTGTCCTTAGAACAAAATGCCATTTGGCCTTGCTTTGGGGAAAAACAAAAAGTCACCTTATCCTCCCCTTCTTTCTCTGGGAGGTGTTTGTCCCTCTCCCCATTTTTTTTTTCCCCTTTATCATCCAAGCAAAGAAACTGCAACCAACAGAGGAAAACAAAACCGTAAAAGAAACAGGCTATTTTATTTAAATGTTAAGGCAGCTGTCTGACTACAATGCTCATCTTTCTGGACTATCTAGACTTGTATTAGGAAATGGAATATGCCAGTCTTATTTTTTATGATTCTAGCAACGGCTGATGCTCTTAGGCCTTAAGTGCCTTACAAGAAAAAGATGCTTAGAAAAATGTCTCTTTGTAAAGACAGGCATATAGATAGATTGTGGAGACCATGAATATCTTTTTAAGTACAGAGCTGACGTCATTGTAGAAAATATAAAAAATACTTGAATTATTCATGTGTTGTTGAAGTTACTTTACAGAAAAGAAGCTCAGCAGAGATACAGCTGTCCCTTTGTTTTGTTCTACTCCCTCAGTGGAATGAGGAAAGGTTTAATATTCATTTAATTAGGCAGTGTGGTAGAAGGATTTTTGAAATGCTAATGGCTGAAATTATGCAAAACTTCAGAGAAATTAGTTTTATTTGCACTTCAAAAACACGTTTCTGCATCTTGTTAGATGGCACAGTAGTATCACCAATGAATGCTTCTTATTTAAATCTGATATTTCACAGAGAGCCATGGAGGGGCTTACATAATTTCCTGTAAAAGCAAAGGTGTTTCCTCATGAAGTGGGGAGGGAGGAAGGTAGCAAATGTTTCTCCTTCTAGCTTACCTTTAAGGTATTTGCTTGAGACTGAATGAAAACATAGTGTAGCACTCCTGTCATAGTACTTCTGCCTCTAGTTAAGAACTAAACAGCTTTTACAACTGGGTTTTGATTGTTAGTGCCTAGTTGTGATAGTTTCACTGGGCCAGCTCTTGGCCAGCAGCCAACACAGCCATTCACCTACTTCCCCCCCCCCAGGGCATAGGGGAGAGGATCGGGGGGCAAGGGTAAGGAGGCTTGTAGGTTGAGATAAGAACAATTTAATAATAGAAATAAAAGAAAACTTAAAATAATACTAACATTGAAATAGTAGTGATAATGATAATAGTAACAAAATATACAAATGAGTGATACCCAGTGCAACTGCTCACCACCCACCGACCAAGCCCGGCCCGTTCCCAGATAACGATCCCGGAGGAGCGACAATCCCGAACCGAAACCGCGATCCTGGAAGAGCGAGAGCCTGAGCAAAAGTCAGAGAGAGCTAAAAGAGGAAGAGCCTCTCTCTAATATACTAGACATGATGTGATATAGAATGATATATGAGTGATATGATATGGAATATTCCATTGGCATATCCAAATGCCAATTTAGCTTATTGATTTAAATATTCCTCACCCCCTTAGATCTTGTGCGTGTGGACTAACAGAACACAAAGCCCTTCACTTCCAGCGAGAAAAATGCCAACACTGGTGTGTTATCAGTGTCTCTCTCATAACAAGTCCCAGGCTGAAAGGCAAAATGCAGCACTATTCTAACTACTGAAAAAGAAACCCAGCTCTGTTCCAGCTAAAAACCAGGACACTAGTTTTGGAGACAATTGTACCATGTTGAATGCTTTAGCATCTGTGCAGTGTGTTTTGGTGAAGGCTGCAATACACATAACAATGTACCTCACTGCAACAGAAGTGTCAACTTGGTTGTCATAAATTCCCTTGATCAGATATAACTGGCTTTTATTGCAAGTTCAGTATTTAAAGCCCAATGTGAGCTGAAACCACAGGCTGTTATGGAGAATAATAGATCTGAATTTATGAGACTGAGATGAGGAAAGAACTAGCAGCATGTTTCTCAAGTTGCATTTAATGGTGTGAAGTGATTAATTTAAAATCCATTCCAGGGAGAACTGTTTATTCTCATTCAACCTGCTATCAGTGTAGAAGGCTTCAGGGAACAATGAAAAAACTGTAGTGGGGTCTTGTTACAAACCTCATTTTAGTTTCCTGTTCTGAAGTTTGATGCTGCAGAGAGTGCAGACCCCATGTTATTATCAGGAAAAAATTGGGAACTTGGATTTCTTTTAAGAATTTATTTAAATGTTGAGGAAGGAGACAAAAAACACCCCAGGGCTGTTTTCAGTAACTTCTGACTGTTGCCTTTGGGCATGCATGTCTCTAACAGGAAAGTTTAAGCCCAGAGATTTCTCACATTAGCTTCCTGATCTCCAGATTTCTTAAAGGCATCTTTGGCGCAGGGAGGGTATTTTATATGTGACTTGCCTATTTTTAAATCAAGAAACATGATTCTGGTCATAAGGAAATCAAGACAACAGTGAGCTGAAGAATGTGGCTTTTTTTGTCAGTGAGCTTCAGTTTTCTGTGCTGTCTGAAGTTACTTCTACAATTGTATTACCAAGATCCTGTTGCTGGAAAAGTTATCTTTGGAAGACCCTTCCTATATGAAACTGTTCCAGCAGTTGAGCTTTGTTCTTAAAAATGGCTCTAGGCTTTTTGGGAATGGAAATATCAACCTTAAAAAGCTGGCCTGAGGTAAGCAGACTAGGGATGTTTGCAAACATCCCAAAACAATAGCTGTAGTAGTTGAACCCTAGAATGAGTTTTGAAATGGTACAAACTTTTAAATCTGTGGTTTGTTTGTTGTTTTTTTTCTTGTTTGTTTTTCCCTGTGGAAATGTAATGCCAAATTCAGTCTGAGTTGTTTTCTCCACTGTACAGGTTTCTTGAGGATCTCTGTATCTGCTGCCTAGGTAGCAAACCTCTCTTT
>NW_010312785.1:18118-37513 GCF_000700745.2 Antrostomus carolinensis
ATCCAGCTGGAAATCAAGGCACAGCAGAAATGCAGGCTAGGGCCCATTTGAAGAGAAATGGGATTTTATATGACACCTGAGTAACAGAAACTGCTCTACTTCGATTGCATCATTCATTTTCATATATAAGACAGTTGAAGCCTAGATTTTCATAATGTAAGTTAAGCTGAGGAAAAAATTCAAATCAGCAGGCACTGAAACCTCAGCCCATGCTGGGTAATTTGTCTGAGCTCCTGGGAGCCTCTGTCTGAGCTCCTGCAGTGAGCAGCATCGATTGCACTGACAACTGAAATTCCTGGGAGTCTTGTGGAAGTCCCTGAGGGCTTCAGAGTTCAGCCCCTCCCAAAGCCTGAGATTAGGAGCGGTGCCCATTTCGCATAAAAGACCCATTGCTTTTATTTTTTAGATTAGATGTTGCCCCACAGTTTATTCTGTTTCAGTTAATTCATCCCCAATCCAAATTTCTCATCTTCTCAAGTTTCATGACCCTGAAAAGTAATTTGTTAGCACTCCCTGTTTTTGGTGACATTGTCCTTCAGACCACCAATGTTTTCTGCCAGGAACTGTCCTTGCAATGCAAGAATGTGGCTTCGCTGGTGTACTGAACAGCACTAATATGCTGAGTATGTTCATCAGTTTATCAACAGTCTGTCTGTTTTGAAGAAACTCAGCAGCCTCTCCTGAAGTTTTCTTTCAGGCTTCATCTCTTCTCTTTGCTTCAGTGCTGTTAATTCAAATGCCAGTGGTGTTGGCAGCAGTCTGATCTCATAGAATCTTGTATGGGTTGAATCTTGTATGGGTTTTCCAGGCAGATACGAGCTGTTCTTGTCTGTTCTCCAAGCTAGCTGGTTGTGAGCTTGCTGAAAACAAGGTTATGCGCAAGGTGCTAGGAGCTAATGCACTTTGCTCTCCACAAAGTTCATTCATGTCTATGTGGAGTGCTGGCAGAGCCTGCCTGTGAAAGCCATAAACACACCTTTTAAAGACTACATCACTCTGGATAAGTCCTAATTATGACATGCTTGAAAGTGCTAGGAGCTTTTTACAAGCACCAAAACAGACGTAATTAGTTACAACAAAAATATATTACTGGAAATATTTTTCAGCATCCCTGGACTTTAAACCTGTTGTATAAAACAAAGAGCCAGAAACAAGAATGAAACTGGTATCTAACTTTTCTTTCCTTATGAGATGATGCAGCTGACTTGCTACTTCTTTTTAGTACTGTTTTAATGACTAGATAATGGTTGAGCAAAGAGAGTTAAAATCCTGACAGTGAGTGCTAGATGGAGAATTAATTTAGAAAGAAATGGAAGCAGCTTCTCTTTCAAAATGGTTGTCTGACAGTGTTGCATCTGGCAAAATTGTTTTTTGTTTTTTTTGAGAGAGAGAGGACACAGCGTTTGATGGCTTTTCTAGTTTGTTAATGGCAGACTTTGAAAGTATTAAAAGTAATGAGGTGCAGCTTTCCACTGAAGAGGCAAAACAAAGTGATTGACATATGTCTACATCGTATATACTAACTCCCGTGAATTAAGTGTTGCCTCTAGATCTTGGCGAATTCATTTTGCCTAACTGAGAGTTGTCTTTGGTTTGAAAACTTGGGGTTTTTTTTGTCTTTGTTGCTATTGATGTTCCTCTAAGGAAGAACTGAAAGAGGAGGATTGAAAAAGGGGAAGAGAGCGCTTTATATAAGCACCGAAAGTCAGACTGTTGTCTTTTTATAGTGGTGGTAGTTTGTGGCAACACTACCAACACCAGCGTGTTCGTCTGGAATCTCAATGCCATAGATGTGCCAACTGCTTGCTTAACGTGTCAGTTTTGTTAATGTCACTTGTGTTTAAGGCTTTCCTTTATTGAATAACAGCATAGCAACGATAGGACCAACACTTACAAAATGTGATCTTTTGGTGAAGCTCAAAGAAAAACTTGAAAGAACATCAAATCCCTTCCAGGGCAGAGACTCGCCTGGAAGAACACAAGAGTAACTTCAGTCATTCTCTGCACCTGATAGAGGTGAAAAAGAGTGGAGGGGGATATTGTATTGCCATAGCAGCACCAGAGAGCACAGGAAGGGATTGTGCACAAGGTGATCTTGGATTCAAACTGAATCTTTCTTCCTTTTATCCCTTTTCAGAGTACGGTGGTAAGTGGAAACTACTCCATTATTTTGCCCAGAACTTCTTTGCACCACTGCTGCCTGTGGCCTATGAAGACAAAGGTGTGTTGTACATTTATGGTGTCTCAGATCTTCATGAGGACCACAAGCTGACTTTGAGGGTAAGTCACACCTCTCTTGCCACTCCTGCAAAAATGTGAGACGTTTAAATGAGCTAATCTTCTTATAGACAAGCTTCAGTAAGTCCACAACAAGGTACAATTCTTGTCTTTAATCTTTAGGGACAACACTGTCCTTTATTATAGTAGTGTGTATTGCTTCACAGAACAAGGAATGAATTGTCTTGCTTGTAGGTATAGGCCTGAAATTAACTATTCTGTTGAAATCTTAAAGGGGTTGGCGATTAAATAGAACAAAGTTTGAAAAATGGTGCCTCGTGACTTAACAAAACTGTTCCCTGATTGTTAGAACTAGATTAACTGACGAAGTTGGGGTGGGGAGGAAAGGATTGTACCGTTGCTTGCCAGTACTCAAACTACACTGCTTTGGGAAAAAGAACTAGATTATTTTCTGAAATATCAACAGAACATCTAGGTGTACTTTAATTGCAAGGTCACCTGTGCAATGTCACCATTTCACAATTGATACTTTAACTGTTCTCTGATAATGCTATAGAAACTGATAGGATTTCTGAGTCAGTATTTGGGCTGCTGAGTTGTCCTGTAGAACAGTCTTGCTTTTCAAATAGTGACATTTTGTTGCTGTTAATCATGTGGCAGTCACATCCCAAATGAATTCAGGGGCCCTTTTGCACTGCGAGTTACAATTGCTGACATAAAGGGCGTCCCATGTGAAAAGGCTGCGAAGGATGGAAAAATAGAACTAGAGACCTGGAATGACTCACTAGTCATTTTGAAATCCTCATTAGTGGTATGAATATGTCAGTTCCTAGTTCATTGCTCTGTCTGGTGGGCTGCCATGAATTTTCAGATTTAGAAGGTTCCTTATATATAGTAATATATAGTATAGAAAATGGCTGCAATTTCTGGATAGTCAGTTCCTAGGGTAGGACTGTACTTAATGAAATTGTTTATTTCTGATCTGAGTTATTGTAACGGGCTTAAACTCAGATCTTCTGATAACGTCAGAGAAGCATTGGCAGTAGGGTAGTTCTGATGAATACTGTATTGTGCACTTAAAGAGAATTTGGAACTTAAAACTTTTGAAGGGAGTTAAGATCTGTTCCTGACTGCAGACCCCTGTTAAGGTCAAAAATAACCTAAAAGATATGAAGAGGTAGAACGCTGTCATTCTCAGTAAGTGCCTATCTTCCAAATTATGCACTTCAAATATTTTTTTTTTTAAATTTAAGATAATGATGCATTCATAATACATGCATGATCTCTGGGAATATATATTTTACTGTATTAATATAACTTCCATAATCCCTTTTAAGATGATATAGCTTGCTTCTGTTCTGTTTAACAGTGATTGTGCAGAAGCTCTAGATTACTCGGTTGGGTTACATCAGATAACACTGAGCAATCTCAAGAAAATCCTTTGTTTGACGTTTTTCAATTGGGGAGGGAGGGAGGAAAAAGAGTCAACAAATTAGTCACTTACTAATTCCATTTCCCAGCACTCCCTTGGCAGGAATTGGCAACCCACTCCTCTGAAGGAGCCTGGAGGAAACACCAAACCTTTGCAGATCAAGTAGAACAACAGATCTAGACTGTTTGAAACTGACTTCTTGTTTGGTTTATATAATGATCTAATTATTATGCACTATTGACAGTTTAAATCTGTGGAGTTTCTTGCTAGGCAGAAATCGGCTGGTACTGTCAGGAGAACATCTCTTGCAATGGGTAATCTGAAACCTAGGATGCTGGGTTATCTTCACAGATGTAACTTTTCTTCTAAGCTTTATGTTCTCTCAACATGCTTGATAGGTCTTTGTGCATGCCTGGAGTTCTTTGGAGCCAGTATGCACCCTTGCCAAAGACGATGTGACTGTTAAAGCACAAAGTGCTGTCCCCATCTACAAGGAGTCCATAAATGACTTGCTGGAAAGATGCAGAAATTGTACCAGGAAAAGCTGCGTTATTACTTTCTGTCTTGTGGGAGAAGGTGGGCTCCAGAGCCCTATGAACCATCACTTCCTTTCATCTCTAAAGGATGCTGTAGGATTGGAAAAGACCCAGCTTAGTGTAAGCATAAGTCATGCTAAATGACTCTATTTAGTTTTGTTAATCTTGCTGGTTTGAGATTTTTTTGCCTGCAGTGCAGTGTCTTGATTCCAGTGAATGTTCTTTCTCCTTAGCTGTTGCAATTCTAGCTTCCACCTCGAGTTTAAAATCAGTTGTTTTTTTTTCCTGCATCACTATATGTATATCTAAATAACATTGGTGGGGTTTGATTGTTTTGTCTCTTTGTGTGTGTGTGTGTTTTATTTTTGTTGTTGTGGTGGTTTTTTGTGGTTTTTGGTTGGGTTTTATTTTGTTTTAAATAATGAAGCCTTTGTTTGATTTGTTTTGACTGTCTTTCACCTGACTGCTGTAGCATTGCTCCTTTCATTCTTTTTATCCCTAGATAGCAAATAGCATCGTGGCAAGTGTTTTGGCTTGCAGACAGCACTGTACCTTAGTACTAGGTGATGCTAGTCCAGCTGAGTGTGGAGTGCGTTATTGTCAGCAGCGTTTCCTCTTGGAGTGCTGACTCTCAGATCAGTGTACCATTGCTAACACACAATATTGCATGCTCCTTTCCTCCCTTTGCAAATCCCTGCCCTCCAGCTAAGGGTTCTGATTTGCATAATAGTGATTATTTCTTAATAGCTGGCAAGTGTGTCAGTCTTCTGAAGAGGCACAAAAGGCATCCATGTTGTATAACACCATCCTTTAGCGCATGTGCTGCTTTCCCTAGATTTTTTCCACTCCTAGCACGCCTGCTCCAAGTGTAGCGACCAAGCGTGCTCTGTGCCTGTGTACGCACACACGCATTTTGTTAAACCTCACTTCTTAGCATGTAAATCTTATTAAAAAAATCTTAATCAGCAAATTGGCAGGATGGAGACCTGTGTGTTCCCGCATTTGGCTTCCAAACTGCAGCTTTGCTCTTTAGAGCTAAGCTAAACAAGGGGGGAATAGAGGTCTGTAATCTCTTTGAATCTGGACCAGCATAATTGCTTTACAAAAAGAAAATGGGACAGATTTTCCCCTCTTATCTCTTTCATGGGAGCATGGCCTGCCTCCTGAGTATACAAAGGAAAGAAATCAGCCTGGTTTATTTTTTTTCAGCTGGTGGCACAATCTGGAGTCTGAGTCATGCTGGTTTTTTTGTGGATGACATCATCAATAACAAAAGCTCTACAACTGGAGCATCGTTGGGAAATTTCCTTTTTCCTATGGCTGTGTTGTCTGTGCAGTACAAACTAATAAGGATAGCTGGCAAGGATAAATGCACAGTGGTTATTTTAAGAAAGTACGCAGCTATGATTTAAAAAACCAATCTGTTTTGTGAGAAGCTGGTGCTTCTGTACATAGTTACTGATAAACTAACTAGACTTTCAAATACATTGTGCATCCAAGTGCTGCTCTTCATAGCATTGCTTTAAAAAACATGAAGGCTTCAGTGCTTTTCAGAAAAGACAAAATGTAAAGGATGTGTGCTTTTTCTTAAAAATGAATAGTGTTTTTCTTGTAAGTGGGATGTGACTTCTGCACTTAACATAATTTGTCTGCTTTTTATACATAGTTAATTGGTATTTGAAAATGATGTAGCATATTTAATGGCGATGAATGGGGAGTGCTGTATCACAGTGTATCCTGGTTGTGCTTTTAAGCCTCTCTGAGATTAACTACTGATAAAACTTGATATAAAACATTATAACTTGTCTTGATATTTCACAACATAGCTGCCTTCTAAATGCAGCTGTGCTGGTTTAACCACGGTAGGACCATGCAGTCCTGTACTCACTCCCCCCACCCGGTGAGATGAGATGGGATGGAAGTCACAACAAAGGGGGCGTGGATTAGGATAAGGGACTGGGACAGCTCACTCACCAGTTATGGCTGTGGGCAAAACAGACTCAACTGCCCTCAGGCTCAGCTTATCTGCTCCAGCATGGAGTCCTACATGGCCTACACGTGGGTCTCTGCTCTGCTGTTGAACTTCCATGGGCTACAGGGAACCTCCTTTGCCTTCTCCCACTCCATGCAGTCAACCAGGGTGTTTGAAGTTTTCTGTCCCCCCTCTCCTCCTCCTTCCTCCTGGTAACGAAGCTCTCTCTTTGTTTAGGCCAGTGGCTGTCTTCTGTTCAGGTCAGTGGCCTCTCCTGCAGGTTCTCTCCGCTTTCTTCTCAGGACAGTCCTTCCCCTCACAAATATGGATTCGCAGAGGTGTTTCTCTAGCGCTCATTGGCTCAGCCTGGGCTGAGGGGTCCCTGCCTTGGAGCCAGTGGAGCTTTTTGCTTTCACAAGGTGGCCCCTTCCCCCACTAAACCAGCCACCCTCTACCCCCCCCCCTCCAAACCCAACACAGTAGTGTAAGGACATTGCTGCCATGTTCCATTAAGATGAGGTGACCTCCTGTGTTCCTGTGATTTTTACCATCTTTTGCTTCTGTGTATTTGTATTACTGATTTAATGGGAAAGGCTGGCTGCTTTAGTAGTTGTGGATTTTTAGGTTGAGTGAAGTGTGTTGGTGAAAGGAAAAATCTTTCACTGCAGTGAGTGTAGGATACCAGTGCTAGGTGCAAGTCAAGTTACCGTTTATTTGGTTATCTTCATAAGAAGATGGTAGAATAGCAATGCTTCATGACCTTTCCCCACAGTCTGTGGGATTCTGTAGGAAGGATATAATAACATTTGCAGTTTTTGTATGATTTTTACGTATGAATACTGTTGGTTTGACCTTTTGCTCCAGAAGAGATTTCCATAAGAGAATAGTAATTTTGATCAAATGTGGTTGTTCAGTCTGTGGTACTGACATGGAGTACCCTTCCCAGTTTGGGTGTAACTGGGTTCTTATTTAACATGTATATTTTCATTCACTTATTTATTTCTTTCTCTTCCAGGCCTCCATATCCCAACGAGGTAACATGTACATATTTGTTCTTCAGACCACTGCAATTGCTCCTTTTGTTTCTCTGGATGTAGGGAGTATAAAAGGCAGATTTAGCGATAATGGTTTCCTCATGACCGAACAGAAGAAGTTGGTTGTGTTTTATCCTTGGGAACCCACCAGTGTTGAAGAACTAGAAAAGTCGCTCACCTTGACCTCTCTGGCGGATGTTGTCTGAGGATACTTCGTTTCCTCCTAGATAAGGAGTGAATCAGGAAGAGGAAAAAATTAGAAGAATTTGACTAAAGTTGAAGTGATGTACAATTTAAAATGACTGGAGCACATACTGTCTATTCCTGTCATGTGTGAATTTTGACTGCTGGTTCAATGTAAAGATACCAACTGCAAAGCTTGCATATAATATATGTGATGCATGGAAAGTAAGACTTTTTCAGATAATGGGAAAAATATATCCTGTGTATAAAATGGGAGGGGTGAGTTGGTGCAAGAGAGCTAGTCTGAGCTCTCTGATTCGCATGAGATGAATTACTGCATTGTGAATTCATCTTAAATAAGAAGCAACAGAAATATGCACCTCCAGATTATGGTTGTAAAAATCCACATTTTTTCCAGTTTCAGTATGCTGAAAGTAGAAATTCACCTTATGACAACAGGAAGGTATGCTGGAGGGAGGGGCAGGGAGTGAAGCTGGGACCACCTCTGTAGGTATGCCCCCACTTGGTGTGGTTTCATCTGTCTACAGCCATATTGGGAACACTAATCCTACTCTTTCAGATCTATAGCTGTCACTCCATCAGATGTCCTGTCTGCCTCCTGCAAGGTAGGCTTCCAAACAGACATGAAACCTGGGTTGTCTAGTCAGGCATCAGGCAGATCTGGTCCCCCTTCTGAAAGGGGAATTGAGTATGAGACTTGTTTTCTTCTTTCTTCTCATGCAACATTGAGCAATAACCTTGAGAGCTCTGCATCTTGCTTTGTCTCTTCCCAGAGAGCTGCAGGGGCAGTCACAAACATTTTGCTGCTGCATAGGATCCTGCATAATGTGGCATAGTGCAAGATATGTCTGGCTGTGGGAAAAGGAACGGGTTGAAGAGCTGACCAGGGGCACAAAGAGAAAGGAGACAATACAGAGAAGAAGTGGTCGTGTGAGAGGACCACAGAGTTAAAGTGGCTCCTTTTTCTCCAGTACATGCATAATGCAGGGGCTGCTGTTCTCACTCAGACATCACTGTGAAGTTGTGTTATCTCCTGGCATTCCTCATGAATGTCCTTGTGCTCCACACTGATCTTCCTCTCCTTCCAGAGGAGAAGTTGGCTTAACTTTGTTTATCGAGCAAATAGTGTCATAGTTCTGTGGGGTTGTTTTGTTTTGTTCTCTCTTGTGTATGTGTGCTACCTTTAAAATATGGACATCGGCAAAGGAAAACTTCAACATCTTAATTTTGCTTCTTTGTGTGTGGATTCCCTATAGAAGACACTGTTGACTCATTAGATCTGCTGGCACATTGAACTCCTTAGTCCATACAAAGTAATGGTGCTTCACCTTCTATTCTGTTTCAGAGAAAGTTATTTTAAAAATATTTAGGTTTCCCATAGAAATTACATCTCTTGTTGGCATTTGATAAAAAGAAAATAAGTTTGCTACAACATGGAGGGGTTGCTGTAGCCTGTGGAGCTGAAAGGCTGAGGGTTTGGTTGTCAGGGAATCCAGGCCACTGAGCCATGCTGTGGACAGGTTGCTAAACGTGGGGCTTGTCTGTTAGATGTTGTTTGAAATGCAGCTGGGATCTTGATGGAGTTCCACAAGGATCCATTCACAGTCCAAGCAAGTATTAATTTTCTTGCAAAGCACCCAGCAGAATGGGCACTTTACAGTAGAAGGGAGTTTGGACAGGCTCTACCGGTGATGTTCACCTTCGTAGTGAAAGCTCCACAAGAGTGATACTTACTGATGGTGTTGGGGGCCAGAGCATGTGTGGGGAGAGCCACTGCATGTTCCATTGGTCAGTCAGAGAACTTGGAACTGGGGGTTTGTGCTGGTTTTGGCTGGGACAGTTAATTTTCTTCATAGTAGCTGGTATGGGGCTGTTTGGATCTGTGCTGGAAACAGTGTTGATACCACAGGGATGTTTTAGTTATTTCTGAGCAGTGCACACAGAGTCAAGGCCTTTTCTGCTTCTCACACCACCCCACCAGTGAGCAGGGTGGGGATGCAGAGGAAGCTGGGAGGGGACACAGCAGGGACAGCTGACCCCAACTGACCAAAGGGAGATCCCACATTATATGACATCATGCTCAGGATGCAAAGCTGAGGGAAGAAGAAGAAAGGGGGAAATGTTTGAAGTGATGGCACTTGTGTTCCCAAGTAACTGTTACGTGTGATGGAGCCCGGCTCTCCTGCAGATGGATGAACACCTGCCTGCCCATGGGAAGCAGTGAATGAATTCCTTGTTTTGCCTTGCTTGCACACACGGCTTTTGCTTTGCCTGTTAAACTGTTTTCATCTCAACCCACGAGTTTTCTCACTTTTACCCTCCTGATTCTCTCCCCCATCCCACTGGGGGAGTGAGTGAGCGACTGTGTGGTGCTTAGTTGCTGGCTGGGGTTAAACCACAACAGGGTTGCTTGCTTGTAGTGATCACAGTTTTAACAGGCAAAGAGCTGAGCATACTGACTGATGCTTGGTGATCTCTGGTGCTTTTTGAATTGGGCGTTAACAAAAACTGACGTACTCCTGACCAAGAGGAGAAACTTAAAGATGAAAAGGAAATGATAAATGGAAGCTGCTTACAAATGCTTTATTAGGTCACCAAAACAACTTAACTGCAGTTGCATAGGAGGGCTTTTCTGATTCCAAATTTGTCTTAGTTGAAAGAAAACATGAAAGTAATCAAAATATATGTATGTGCCAATGTTTATAGGTTATATAAGATAAATAGGGAAAATGATTGTCATTAATAAAACTTAACAGTTAGAAAATGCAGACATTGATAAAGGAACTTAAAAGTTATTCAAGAGGCATCCTGGGACAAAAATACAAGAAAAATCCTTCTGTTTTTTCCATGTCCTGGAATCAAAGCAGCAACAGAGTCAATATAAGGCAAGAATGGAAAAATGTGGAGAAAATATGGAATAAATACGATTAATAAATATCGCTGCAGTGTATTAGGGAAAGGGCCATTTGGTTTATGTCTTTCTCTTACATTGACTTAGAAATGTCTCTTCCAGCAACATCTAGATAGATTTCAAAATGGCAGATAATAGTGTTAAATAAGTAAAACTTTGATAGAATTACTTGTTTCAAAGAAAATGAAGAGAACCATCTTTGTTCTTGGTGTATCTCAAAATATGAGTGAAGTTTCAGAGTTGTAGAAAATAGCTTTTAGATCACTAGAAACCATAAATAATGAATTTTGATAATGGTGACCTTGTTTAGCCTGTCATGAATTTTAGGCAAAATCATGAAAGAAATGATATGGCCCATAATCAATAATTGATGAAGTGGCTATGCAACTAATGCCTATCAGCACTACTATGCAGAAGAGCATTCTTTTATAAAATATTTTTTTGCTGTTGCTTTCTGCAGTTACCAGATTGGCATAAAAAAGTTCAGACAATTTATTAATTATTGTTATTTTTGGAGGTCAGGAGCTCCCTAAAGAGAGGGTCCATTCTTTCTCACTAGAAAGCTTTAATTCAGCACTAGGTGCTGTTATGAAAGATTAGCAATTGCTTAAGCCAAATGCTTGAGCTCAAAACCAAATTTAATGGGGGAAGTTAATTTCCATTATTGTTTTAATATCCTTAATATGTTCTTTTGGTTTCCTGGTGTTGTAGTAGGTATGTATTTATAGATATTATTTTCTTCTCTGCCCACGTGCAGTAGTGGCTGTAACATGTACCTTGGTTAACCATTTCCCCTTGGTACTTTTGTTATTACATGCTGTGCTGTCCTTGGTTACATTGTTCTGCCTTTGTCTCAGATCAGGGCAAAGGCAGTAATGCAACAGTGAAGAGATCTTCAGAGTATCCCTGGCTCCTATCTACACACCCATCTGTAGCCATCTGAGTGTTGTTGCAGCTCTGGGCAGCACCTCTCTTGCCAGCTGTAGGGATGGGCTGGGGATCAGCTGCAGGAGCATGAGGAAGAGCATTTAGTAAGTGTCATGGTGCTTGTCCTCAGGGTCATTAAATTATTGGTGGCAACAGTAGAGGGGAATGGCCCCATCGGTATTCTTTCAGGGTGCAGCCTTGCAGTGTTTTGTTAAGGGATCACTGAGTTTGCTTGTGCTGATGGCTTCTGTTTGCTCTCAGGCTCCCTCTCGGTGATTCTCCACAAATGGCAAAAGCAGCAGTCAGAGCTGCCCTCAGCAGGAGCAAGTGTCCTACAGAGAAGAACAGAACTTGAGAGCAGGTTTGGCTAATTCTTTGTCCTAAAACTGGTCTCTGGTAGATTTGGCTCTGAAGCCATTCAGGACCTGCAGAGACCACTTTGAGCTTTAGAGGGCACCTCTTTGGTGGTACTTTCTGCCACACAAGGAAGACTTATTTTGCTCCAGTTTACTGGAGCACTTTCTTGGAAGATTTTCCAAGTTCTTCTACATCTTGTCCAGGTGAACGCATCTAAAATTCCTCTCTAATTAAGTGTTCGTAGCTCTTTGTCAGTCTTTGTTGTTACCTGGTGTTTACATACCTTGAGGCCTGGACAATTTTTCTGCCTTAGAGGTACATCTGTCTTCAGTACTTTCACTTTTATTAGTTGTCTTTTGTTTTTGGACATGTGTAGCAGAGACTACTTCACTGACCTGTAGCAGTGTCAGGTGCAGAGGAACAGGCCAGTGAGTTGATTATTCTCAGTAAAGGACAGTTTGGTTTTGTACCTTACAAGGCAGCCTTTATGTTGTCAGAATCAGAGTTTTCTTTCTTACCCTCTGAGGGGTAGGTTGAGTCATCCAGAAACTCGTGGTTTGAATGTTTAACGACATGTTCCAGTCAAGGAATCGGGTTTACATAACTCTGCTTTCCAGTCAGACCTCACAAGATAGTGAAATGAAACCCCCATTTAGTTTAATTAGGGTGGAAAAACAAAACTTAAGTGAAAAATACAAAAGCTTAAAATTACTTGGTGTTGTCCCTGCCAACACTGAGGAAAGGCCATCTTAATGTAGAAAACAGTTGGTTTATAAAGACCTGTAAACATCAGTTTTGATTCTTAGTGTGCATCGTAGCCAAAACAGAGGTGTCTTTGGTCTAGGCAACTGCAGGAAAGGAAACGTGCTGCAGCGCGAAGGGAAACAATTCCCTGAGGACTAGTCAGGAGGTAGGTGGTGAGTCCGGTTGCTTGTCAGGAGCGGTTCTTGGGGGTCTGCTTTTGGAAGATGATCTTGAGATTTCTTAAGTGCAAAGTGGTTCAGTATTGCTCTTTGTTTGCATAGCTTTATTTACTTGTGGCTGGCTGGGGACCTGGCTGACTCTGTCAGAGGGAATGGCTGTGGTAAAGGGATGTTACCCTTGTGTATTAGAACCACTGGCCTGTGGATTGAGCCAGGTTCTATGGTCCAGTGAGGAGCTGGGTAATCCAGGAGAGGAGCTCTCTTGTAGCAGTCCTCCTTTGCCTGTTGTTGTAGATAAGCTAGATGGTAATACTCTGGCACGCTGGCCCTGCGATTCTGTCTCACCAACTAGCCTGTGATATAGCAGGATGTAAGCATTGAGCACTGCAGGCTGCAGCTCACTTCCCAACAGCTGCAAAGGTGTGATGGTGTGAGCCAGCCTTCAGCTGGCTTCCTGTGAAAGAAAGAGTGGAAAGCTTAATCTTGTGTTAAGAGTTGTTTGGTACTGGTAGGATGGTAGGAAATTGTAGTTGGGTTGCCCAGCCTGATCACTGGTGAGGAGCTGAGGATAGCTGAGGAGCTTCCATGAAGAAGCAGGCCCAGTATTTAGGACAGTGACATGGTTTGTGTATCTAGCCATCTGTTACCCATCTGGAAGCACTCTGGCTACAGCTTTTGGTTTGTACTGTAGTTAAATGTAGAGCTTCTTGCCTGGGATGCTGAAGACAAGAAGATACTGAGGCGATTGCCCATCTGAAAGACAAGCGAGGCATTAGTCATGCTCCTGTCTTTCTGGCAAACACCAGTTGTGTTAGCAAGCCCAGAGGGCGTGATACTGCTCTGTGTGTGTGCACTGACTCAGCTGGAGTATTGGCAAGTGCTGCTGCAGGCCACAGGTTAACTGATGTTAAGTCAGTCATAAATGCTTCCCCTTGCAGGAATGAAGTCCACTGATCTGCTAGTGCTCTTCTGTGCAACGAAAACAGCCAGGGTAAATGGATCGTTGAAAAACTTCCAGGGCAGTTGCTTTTAAATGAGTCCATTCAAAGCTCTACAAGCTTTGAATAATGTACCTACTACAGCCTAGCTCTGGGCAGGGCAGCAGACTGCTTCATAACTCAGCACAGAAAAGCAACTTGTGCTGCCTTCTGTAGGAATCTTTTGAAGCCAGCAAAAGTTCAGACCATGCCTTTGGTAGTTACTCCGGAACTGCTCTACTGTAAGAGAAGATCATGTGCTCTAGAAGAGCTGAAAGCTGTGGCTGCTGGGCAAATATTGACCACTGATTGCACCCTGAGCTAATGACTGGGCACCACCATTCCTGTCACTTAGCTGGAAAGAGGGAGGAGGGTTGCTCTTTTTCCTTAGATGCAGGAAATCAGCATTTCACTTGCTGAGACAAGGCAGGAAAGACTCTTCATACACCACCAGTACAGGTAAGATTCTTATCCTCCCTGCTGTCCACAAAATCTCTGAATGCTGTCTAGAACTTATCGCTATCACGCTGTGTTTCCTAATTTGTAAATACATCCCAAGGTGACACCAGAAACCTAGAGCTGTGGCAAATCTAAAATCAAGGGCAGTTTAACCTTCTGAATAACCCTTTTTATGTCAAATGCAGAGAAGATCAGTAGTGTTCTGTTGTCACAACGTACTTGTGCTGTATTCCACAAGTTTCTGGCTTTTATCACTGCAGTACAGTAGCAAAATAATGTAGCAAGTTCCAATTACTGCAATTGCAAAGTTAAGTTTAGAATTATTTCAGATTTTGATCTTCACTGAAATTAATTTAAAATTGAATACTAAACTTGACTGAGGATGCCCAAAGGTTACACCTCTCTACATTCCAGGGAAAAACAGCTTAATTAAATAATCTCTCTTATTTTAATATTGATCCATTTTGATATTGCTGGTTTTTCCAGATGAATCTGTGTGGTCACTGTGCCAAAGTGACAGGAAGTGTGACTAGCACTCAGAAGGAGAAACTCTTGCAATCAGCTTTTAAGGCTCAGTTTGAGGTTTTTGGTTGATGCCTTTTGACGATACCTCCAGCCTCAGTGCTGTAATTGCTAATGGAAGTACGCGCCAGGCTTCCTGCAGCATGGTGCACTACATCAGAAGAGTCCACTGTGGTATGGTGGGCCTTGTCAGTACTTCTGTTCATCCAGCCACAGCGTGGAGATGCTGCGTCCTGAAGAAATAAGAGCTCAACAGCTTGCTGAGGAAGTCTTCCTGAAACGTCTGATGGAAGAAACTTAATTCCAGGAACTTCATCCTTGCTGTTCATGCATGTATCTTGAAAAAAACCCCATCTTATTCCTGACTTTGGAGAACTTACTTAGTGAATAACCCTTCTCAGTTTTGTGTCCTCAGATATAGTATGGAATAGAATGGAAACATAAGACTGAGTTAGACCATTAGGACCCTTGTTTTGGCAGCTGAGAGAACCTTCTCTCCATAAGCCAGGTGCAGACAGGAGCTCTCTGGGTTCCTGCAGGGCTATTTTATACTTTATTCCATCGCACTTGTGAAATTTCTGGGCAAGGAGGTGTAAAGATAAATGTGTATCTGAGGTGAGCAGACAGGATGATAAGGTACATAAATACATCTTGGTAGTTACCTGTTAGGAACAATACATCTGCTTTAAATCTTTCTGTTAAGACTTGTCTGCATCACTTACACTTTCTCTTGTTAGCCTGGTTCCTCTGTGTGCTGCCTTCATCCTCATACCTGCAAGGAGCCTGGCCTTCTCCCAGGTGCCATCAGTGCAAGACGATGTGTCCAGTACAGGATCACCACCTACTAATAAGAAAGAAAAGGTAAAGCAGAAAGAGTAGTGTGTTTTAGTATTTTCTTTTAATTGATCTGCTTGAGGTAAAAACACTAGGCTTTCCAATAGGTTTGCTCTGCCAGATGAACTATCCAAGACACAAATGTCTTCTACTGGATGTCATGCTGTTTTCTGTAGTGTGCTCTACCCTAGCTTTTGTGTGCTACCTCCTACTCTCACCTAGTTCTGACAAACTGTGTGGCATGCCTGCAACACATACTTAAGGGTTAATGCAGATTGGGAAAGTTGTCCTATTATGTGACTCAACTGTAAAAAAATTAGTGTTCCTGTTTGAATTAGTGAGAACACTTACAAATTACTGTTTTTCTGTATCTAAATGAAGCGGGGGTTGGGTGGACCAAAGCCTCTTTTGTTAAACAGACTGAAACAGAGATGCTGCAAGGAAAGAAGCTGCCAGACTGCCATTTCAAATACTTGAATACACAGGGCCTGGGGGAGATGTCCTGCTGTTCACTGCTTGCTGACTAACCTGATGAATAGCTATTATGCAGCATTTGGTCATCAAGTGCTTCAGGAAATACAGGCTCAGGTGTCCTGTGGTGGCTTGAAAGCAGAGCTGGTCAGAAATAAGGCTAAAAGGTGTGAATCAACAGCCAGGATGCCCTGGTGACCTGCAGGAACCTCAATAAAAGTCGCTGGCAGCCCCGAGTTGTGCTGGAAATTCTGTGGCAGCAGCAGGTGTGTTTGACTTGGACAGCAGCTCTGCTGGGGCGCAAAAAGCTCCTCCACCCCCAGAATATGAGAACCTTTGCCTGTTTCTGTTACAGCCGGAAAGCAAAGAGAACACTGAACAAGTATATTAATTGAACAAAAAAGCCGTGTACCTTTGACACTGCATATGTAGGTTATACATACAGTAACTGAAAGAAGGGCATTTTTATTATTCTGCATCTGGTTTCTCTGGAAGTAATTAATGTACCCAATAATTCAGCTGGATGTAAAATTATTTTGCAAGCTTTTTTTTCATTACTCATGGTTTAATTTATTACAGCAACTACTGCTCTAAATGTAACAATGCTCAAGGTTTATCTTGATTTATTTTCTCAGGAGTGACACCCAGGTTACTGATGACTGAGCTGAGCCAAGACCACCACTGTCCTTCTCCATCTTTGTGCCACGAAAATTGGCCATGAGTGAGTGACAAGGGTAGGATGCTGCTTGTTGCATTTCATCATGAAATCTGACATCTGTTCTGTATTCTCAGTAGGGCCAACATCTGTAACAGTTACACTCACCATCTCAGGATTCACAAGAAATACTGCTCAGGAGCACAGTTACTGGAGGAGTTTCTAGATAGCCCAAAGAAGAACTGTCTCATCAGAGTTCTGCTGAGATGCTAAATAGTTGGCTTCAGTCTAAATGATTCTCTGCTGCCATAATTATAAGAACTAAAAGAGACCATGATTCAGAGGCTTCAGTTCCAAAGCACAGACAAAGCACAGCTGCTCAGCAGTAGCTGATGCTCCTGGTCTCCCACCATAAAATATACTTAAGCTTTAAGATGGAGGGCTTGCAACCCTTTCTTTATTTTAGTACTTGGAAATAAGCATCATCTTGTATCAATGCATAAAACGATAAATCTTCAATAACGCTACTTGAAAGATAAGTAAAAATTACAGCAAGTGTAGACAAGAGATTTTGTTTTAGGTTTTTATTATAAAAGTAAAATAAAAATAAGCATTTAAAAAGCAAACTTTTTTCAAAGGAACAGATATTAAAAAAACTATTTACAAATAGGCAAATGCCAAACTTGAAAAATTTTTTGAATAAGAGGCACCAAAGTTAAGTTTAAATACGTTATTTGAAATATACAAGGTTTGGTTTTTTTCTGAGTAGTCATTGTGATTAAAATAACATTTTTTTCTTTGTGAGCTATTTTATGAGCTTTTTTCCATGCAACTGTGCTGCAAAAATCATTATGAAGAGAGCAGCTAGAAACTGTATCCTTTGATTGCTCTGTGTGCTTTACCTCTTTTTATGAAGTGAGCTGGTATTATACATCAACAAGGAGTGACGTTTGCTAGAAAAGAAAATCCTCGCAAACGAGAGGAGCTCAGTCAGTCATTCACAGTGTCCAGTCCTGTGTATTAACGTGGCAGTAGGGCCCTGGTTACTGTATACGGCTTGTAAATGAATGAAATTAAATGTACTCGAGGAAGGAAGCGGTGGCAGGAGTCACATGCTGCAGTTGCCATTGGTTCAGGTTCATGTGTGGTTCTTCCGGCACACTTTTGGTTGTGAATTCATTTCCCTCTGGCCAGGATGACACCGATGTACTTTTAAATGGCACATTTGTTCCCGTAACTGCATATTGCTAATTGAATATTACTAGTTGGCTATAAAATTGCTTTGCCCTGAACTTTCATGTCCACAGCCCAAGGCCATTTTGCTAAGTGTTACTGATGACTTGCTGTTCAAAGAGTCTGAATAAGTAAAGCTCAGTTTGCGGAAAGAGGTCTCCACGCCACTGTCACACATGCTTTCGTTGTCTTGAAATTTGCTACTGTAAAGCTCACCTGAGGGAGAGAGGAAAAGGAAATACATTATTGTTTGTGTTGCTTCAGTAACGTCGCTTTCAGAAAAGCCCAAGGAATGCAAACCAATAGGTTAAAGCTCTTCTGCAGGAAAATAACTCTAACTTTAGATATTTTTAGAGAAAAAGCTGTGGTGAATGTTTTCAGTTGACCAAAGCATGTGTCCTAATGCATTGCTGGCAGAGACTGACTGCAGCTGGAGCTCGGAGGGGAGGAGAAGCCTGGTGCTCTGCTGACACAAATACTGTCACTGCACTAGTCAGGGCTCCGCCCAAGTGTGGTAATAGCACAGCAAAAGGTTCTCTGCCTCTCAGGTTCCTAGACTCTGTGCAAGTATACAGCTCCAGGCTGAGGCTCCTAAAACTTTCTCATGTTATTCACTTAAACATTCTTTTTGAGACAAATATAAGATGAAAATCTTCCAAGTAAGTGAGCCTGAAATACAAAGAAGTCAGTAACAGCTCTGGCCTGTTCAAGATCCACAAGAGGAGTGCCTGACTGCAAGAGACCTGCATCTGAGTTGAAGGGATGATGTGGGCTCAGTGTGACTACAACAGTTGTCAGCATATTAAGAGGTCAGTATTATTTTCCTGAACAACTTATCCTAAAACAAATGATGTCCTGCAGTCCATTCATGTTGCAAAGCAGCAGAACCCCTCTTACACTTTTACATTAATCTAAAGAGGCAATATGTGTAACAAGCACATTTATGGATGACTGTGACGATTCATTCCATGACTGAACAAACAATTTTCTAGAGTGTAAACTGGCAGTGTTAGACCAGGATGAAGTAACCATGGTGTTTCTTTTTTCTTTCCAGAAATATCTACAGGATTTTCATGTAGGGTGTGAGTTTCCACATTAGGGCGCTGGCAGCAGTACTGGTGTTTGAACAGGGTCTCAGGAAAAAGCAAAGGTTTTTGCAACTTAACATGGCCGGGCAGTGACTGAACATCTCTGATGACTTACTGCCTCTCACAACCTCTGTTTTTCAATAGAGCCCCCTGCCCAAAAACATCATGGTTGAAGACACTCAAAACTCAACTGGACATGACACGGGCAACCTCATGTAACATTGTATTGGCCCTGCTCTGAGGAGGCAGCTGGACAGCCTGCCTGCTGGAGAGCCCCTGTAACCCAGACCATCCTCGATTTCTCTGCCTACAGAACACTGGGCCATTTCAGAGTGCCACACAGTGTGGAAGGAAAAATTAAATACCAAAATCTTACTGAGAAGTTTATGAACCCAAAATGTTTTTGTTTATCCAGGTATGAGGGTATAAAAAAGTCACAAAGGTAATGGCACTTGTATAGGCCTGGGAGTTCATTCCCTAGTTTATCTTTTGAAACTTACTTATCCCCAGTACATCCAAGGAGTTACCATGGGCAAATGGGAGATGTCTGGTTTTAGGGAAGGGAGCTGGTATAATCAACACTGTAATGCAGGACTACCCATTCTAATAGTCCATTCCCCCC